>NC_092572.1:9092500-9220000 GCF_037975245.1 Apostichopus japonicus
GTAAGGATTCAAACAATAACGTACTCAGCTGGGTAATCCGTTCAGTTATAGAACAACTCCACCCGTCCCAGCCCCCACCGGGCCCACCCTACCCCCTCTCAAGGTTGTGTCGCAGACAAACTAGATGTTGGAAAGTATAACAAGCATATAGCAAGTATGGAGGAATGACCAGGAACGTAATCAAAAGCGGTGTTAACAAGAACAATCTCTAGAGTAAGGCAAATATGTCACCAAAACAGAACTAGTATTGTTCGATACAGGTGAAAAACGCCTACAGTGGAATTACGACCTTCCTTACCGGTTTTGAACCTCTGGACATACCTTCAGCGTCCATAGCCTAGTGGTTAGGGTGTCCGCATATAACGCGGGAGGCCCGGGTTCGAATCCAGGTGAAGGCTGGAAGTATATTCACCGTTCTGGATTTTTCAACTCACTACGATTTCAATTATACACACACACACACACACACACACACATATATATATATATATATATATATATATATATATATATATATATATATATATATACCAATCAATCTTTTAACGTGATCATGTGTTATATAAATTCCTATTCGTAGGAGACACGTGTTATAACATGAACACTTTGTGACTGAATAACCTATATAACAATCTACGATATTCATATGCGGTTGCAAATCTTGACATTAAAACGGGTATTCCGATGGCAGGCAAAAGTTTAACGCGGCTTATACCTTCAGAGCAAAATATGTTCTACATTTTTATCTCGAAAATCGCATCTCATTATTTTGTCCCTAACTGCAGATCGGGTTGATTAAAATGTATTAACCTATTTAATTTTGTTTAATTTTCTCCGTCATATGAGAGTGCGTTTTATTAGTATCTAAAGATGAAGGCATATAGCAATTTTGTGAAGCTCTCAACTGGCAGCCACCGTAACATCTCGTTACGAAAAAAATTAATATAAGTCCTCGGAAACTTATCTTGCTACGTACTGTAATCGACAAAACACGTTCGCACCAGAAAGGATAAATTGAGTGATAAATAATATGCATTAACTTCAATCAAAAGTTTACATAATGGAAAAATCATTACATTTTAAATTTTTGTGACACAAAGTTGTCTGTATAGTCAAGAAAGCGCTTTGGAACTCTCTCTAGCATGTAGGCTCGAGCTACAACTGATATTAATAACAAACATCTTGAATAGTTAGATTTAGGTGGCATCCTAAATATTATTGTTTATTTTAGTGCAAAAGTGATTCAAAAGGGGGTTAGATAGCCAGCCTGCAGAAACTCATTTGAGCCCCTATTCATGTGAAGATCATACATGGATCATGAATCATGGATCATGGTTGAACACCTTTTAGACAAATGTTCAGATTATTTCGAAGCGGACGTGTAAGTTTTCGCGCCAATTCCGACTTACAGGAGAGCCACTTCACATCCCAATATGACGGGCAAGAGTGTACCTCAATATATTTGATCATCTTGTTTTTCAAATAGTGAGAAATGTGAAAGTACCCTCCGTTCGTCATTACTACATTTGACAGCAATGTGGAACAAAGTTGTTAGGAAACCCCATTTCGCAATTTACAAACTGCAGAAAAACTAAATCATATGAAGTGTCTGTCTGTCTGTCTGTCTGTGTGAATATCATATAACTTAGGTAGAACATCGAAGGCTGATCACTCAAAGCTGTCAAAAGTGGCTTAAAATTACAGAAATGTCAACAGTTGATACAATTAAATTTCATTTCCAAAACCTATAATTCAGTACCGATAGGTTTTCATTGGCCACCATGTGTTCTACTTCTAGACGACTGACCTAGTTAGCTTCAGATGCATGTCTTCCCATGTGTATTCCTTACTCCATTTCTCTTGTACTTTTGTTGCTTCAATCCAGGGATATTAAAATCTTGTCTTATTCATAATATATCATCGTGAAGTCTCAATGTTTTCCTGCCAAGCCTGTTATCAAATGCTCCCAACGCGCGGGTTAGTATATATTGATACTATAACGCGTATACTAACGTCAACAAGCGAGAAACGACTTCTTTTGAGGATTTTGGAGGAAAATAACTGAAAAATGTGAATCGATCAAATCCGGAGAAATATGTTAGGTTCCTTCACTCTCAGCGAGATGTTGCTAAAATTGTTAATTTGACATAAAAAATCACTTTTCTCTTAAAACGTTTTGACACTTTCCAAAATCTCAGTGAATTCATATTCCAATCAGTGCTCGGCAATACTTGTTTTCTTCAAAAGTATAGTAGCCCGTTGGGAATTTTGTCCTGATATTTTGGTTATCCCGAAAACTTTTTAGAACTGCTCCTTATTTTGTTTGTAAACAATGTTGTATCTTCCGTACCCATATAGAAACAAAGTACTAATCTAAAGGTAAACTAATCTAAAAATATATATTTTTTTTAAGACGACCGTACTTCTATGCGCGTAAATCGTTTATTCCCAGCATAACGTGCACTTTACACACATCATAACGTTAAGGTCTCTTCTTCACAATTGACATCACGAAACATTTCTGACACTTTCATGTTATGATTATTGAGAGAAGCCAATTGCATAATAGTGTAGTTGGGAGGACATTTAATATAAGAAATGAACCATCAAATGTACTTCCAAGTTGATATGCATGATATGAAATTGTGTGCTATCAATTTACATGGAAAAACACAAGCCTATCCTTCCCGTAATTTATGTTGTACGATTCGATATACTCTGTTTGAACAACAATACGTCCAACACTTAGACTACACATTTTATCGACATCCCGAATCATAAGGCATTTTCTCATATTTTGGCCAAATCTGTCATTCCAACTCCTCGTAGACTTTGCACCGTTTTTAAGTCAACGAATATCTACTTCAGTTCCGAATATTAAATGCTTTCAGAAGAGACAATCATTAGACCATCAGCCAGTTTCACACACATATATAAATGTCCTGAAGACATTTAATCATGTCTGCTCAATATGATATTGGAGCGTGTTCACTTGCAGTGTCTATAAGCCTACAATCCTTAAAGGGTGATCTTAAATGATAACTTTAGGTAGAATTTTTAGTCTTGGTAGATAAAGAGGGAGGGGTGTATGACTATACCCCCCCCCCCTTGTATATGTGGTTGCGTCCTTGGTCTTTAATGTTCGCTCGACATTGCAGGAAGTATACATTTTGAGCTGAACGTTGTGGGGACTAACATGTTCACACCGCATCGCATTGAGTCCATACGAATCCAAACTGAGTCCACACAAGAATCAGAAGAACTATATTTAACCATCTGACGTCATCAGGTACGATCAGGCATAGATGCGAATATTAAGTCATTGTTTGATCAATTCTAATAACTCCACCAAGAAAAGCTCTTGTTACTTCATGAATATAACAGAGCACTTCTAGATTATATTCAACACCCTATATTTGTTCTTGACAACTTTGCATATATGTATTGAAGACCAGTGTTATTTGAGGCCACAAATTAGTGAGTTTTTGTGCTGTATATTTGGGCACGCCTTACATGTAATTCTTAACAATGGTCCTACTCTTTTATTACAGGACAAGTTTTAAGGTTGGCAGACAGTTTGACTAATCTTGCCTTCAATACACCCTCTATCAGCCCTGCTATTGCAACGACATCTCATGAAATACCCCGACAATACTACACGTAGTACTAGACCCCATATGCATATACACTGCTAAAAATCCCAACCAATCAACAATCACCACGACTGACCAATCAACGGTCATTAAAACAACCCCGTATATATATATATATATATATATATATATATATATATATATATATATATATATATATATATATATGTTGATACTAGATGAGACTAGTGGAACACTAGTAGTTGTAACTCGGAGTTTCACGCTTTGTAGCGATCTTCAGACAACTTGTCAGACAAGTTGTCTGAAGATCGCTACAAAGCGTGAAACTCCGAGTTACAACTACTAGTGTTCCACTAGTCTCATCTAGTATCAACATATATTCCGCTCTGTCCAATGGACATAGAGCACTCTGCGCCAAGATAGACGCCAACCTACTCTATATATATATATATATATATATATATATATATATATATATAAACAAATATATATATATGTATATACATATATATATATACACACACACACACACATATATATATATATATATATATATATATATATATACATATATATGTATATATATATATATATATATATATATATATATATATATATATATATATATATATATATATATGCCCGCAGTAAATCTCTGGCCAATCAACGGTCATCAATATAACCTGCCTGAATTGTGAACCATAAGGGGTCGTCTCTCGACTCCCTACGTTGCGCCTGTCTCAATATAAGATGGTATCTTCCCATATAGATGTAGCCTACAGGCTATACACTACGTACCCTACAAATAGATACGTTATCTACACGAGCGCAACCGAAAGGTGGCCTCTAAAAGTAGCTCACGTAATAACCTGTGGAAAAACCCAGCGCACTATTTTGACAGACTAACCCTCTAATCACTCCAGGACGTTGGAACACAGTCGAGCGAAGATTTCAGTACATAGAAGTTAATCAAAGTGATAGTTTTGACAGAATATTCTTTTCGTCTCTGAATAAATGATTTATATATATTATTAAGAAATTTTACGCCGATGACATCATCCTTCTGCTGTTGCCAGATGCAATATAGAAAAAAAATTATCTTCGCGACACAATTTGCTATGAGGATGTGGTATTTAAGGCATGTTTGCAATTACAGCCACCAAATATTTTTTTTTTGTATTCAGTGTTCCATCTACCGACCAGCAAACGTAGCACGTATCGGTAACCGTGTGTACCATTGTATATGACGAGAGTGTGTATTACTTGTTTACAAGGACTCAATAGTCAACGTTGTTACCTTCAATATGTTATTACCATACTTGATGAATTGTGCATATCATTAAGGTTCGTAATCACAACGTAATAGTTCGTACTTTACGAAATATGATTATTAAATGCCTGACCATTGAACAGATCAATATATAGGTACACCCGCAAAATGAATAGCTTAATGTGTTACTTTCGTCCACCGACAGTGCACTAGAAATAGCGAAACGAGACAAAATCGTCAAACGTTGACATGTAGACAAGAAATTAGTATAAACTATTGTTGTTATTATTATTAATATTATTGTTAATATTATTCTCGTGTAAATACTACGGCATTATAATATGTCCTGCTGTATGATACAAACAAGTAACACGTGAGTTGCAGCAATGAGTTGTAACATAACAATATATAAAGATAACATATGGGAAAAGTAATACAAAATGTCTTCACATGTCGCAGGAATTGTCTAAACCACTCTACATACAGTAACATAAGCATTGACCTCAAACGAACTACGCGCCTATCTCAAATTTCTTTCTCAAAGTTCATGGTGGCGTTAACCAGAATGAAATGAATACTTCAGAGGTTTGAAATGTTGTTGGGTTTTTCTTTACATAATAACACGTAGAACCATACACGCATATATGCAGTTATATCATTCCTGATGAATTGACTATAAAAGTTACTGGTACGGCCTTCGGCATTAGTTTTTAGTGTGAGCTAGTACATATAACAGTAAAGTGTATAAGTGATGATAACTATATATATATACACACACACACACGCACACACCCATATATATATATATATATATATATATATATATATATATAAATGAAAATCGTAATGAGTTGGAAAATCAAGAACAGTGAAAAAACTTTCAGCCTCCACCGGGATTCGAACCACGGGCCTCCCGCTCTGTACGCGGACACCCTAACCACTAGGCTATGGACGCTGATTGTATGTCCAGAGGTTCGAAACCGGTAAGGAAGATCGTAATTCCACTGTAGGCGTTTGTCACCTATATCGAACAATACTAGTTCTGTTTTTGGTGACATATTTTGCCCTACTCTAGAGATCAAACATGATGCTATCCAACTCGAAAATCATTTGTGATTCCTAAAGCCGGATCTCGAAAGAGATACTTTGAACAGACTTTATGTTAATGCAATGGAGGTAAACGACAAAGGCAAATGAATATATATAAATGAAAATCGTAATGAGTTGGAAAATCAAGAACAGTGAAAAAACTTTCAGCCTCCACCGGGATTCGAACCACGGGCCTCCCGCTCTGTACGCGGACACCCTAACCACTAGGCTATGGACGCTGATTGTATGTCCAGAGGTTCGAAACCGGTAAGGAAGATCGTAATTCCACTGTAGGCGTTTGTCACCTATATCGAACAATACTAGTTCTGTTTTTGGTGACATATTTTGCCCTACTCTAGAGATCAAACATGATGCTATCCAACTCGAAAATCATTTGTGATTCCTAAAGCCGGATCTCGAAAGAGATACTTTGAACAGACTTTATGTTAATGCAATGGAGGTAAACGACAAAGGCAAATGAATATATATAAATGAAAATCGTAATGAGTTGGAAAATCAAGAACAGTGAAAAAACTTTCAGCCTCCACCGGGATTCGAACCACGGGCCTCCCGCTCTGTACGCGGACACCCTAACCACTAGGCTATGGACGCTGATTGTATGTCCAGAGGTTCGAAACCGGTAAGGAAGATCGTAATTCCACTGTAGGCGTTTGTCACCTATATCGAACAATACTAGTTCTGTTTTTGGTGACATATTTTGCCCTACTCTAGAGATCAAACATGATGCTATCCAACTCGAAAATCATTTGTGATTCCTAAAGCCGGATCTCGAAAGAGATACTTTGAACAGACTTTATGTTAATGCAATGGAGGTAAACGACAAATGAATATATATAAATGAAAATCGTAATGAGTTGGAAAATCAAGAACAGTGAAAAAACTTTCAGCCTCCACCGGGATTCGAACCACGGGCCTCCCGCTCTGTACGCGGACACCCTAACCACTAGGCTATGGACGCTGATTGTATGTCCAGAGGTTCGAAACCGGTAAGGAAGATCGTAATTCCACTGTAGGCGTTTGTCACCTATATCGAACAATACTAGTTCTGTTTTTGGTGACATATTTTGCCCTACTCTAGAGATCAAACATGATGCTATCCAACTCGAAAATCATTTGTGATTCCTAAAGCCGGATCTCGAAAGAGATACTTTGAACAGACTTTATGTTAATGCAATGGAGGTAAACGACAAAGGCAAATGAATATATATAAATGAAAATCGTAATGAGTTGGAAAATCAAGAACAGTGAAAAAACTTTCAGCCTCCACCGGGATTCGAACCACGGGCCTCCCGCTCTGTACGCGGACACCCTAACCACTAGGCTATGGACGCTATATATATATATATATATATATACATAAATATATATAAATATATATTTATATATATATATATATATATAAATATATATATATATATATATATATATATTCCCTCGAATGAATTAGGTAGGGTAGGGTCATGAAGCTTTTATAGAAGTGAAAGAGGTGGATCCAAGATCAATATTAGAGAGAGTATGACCATAGGGGCGTTGAAGCCGAATTCCATAAAAGTGTCTGCTGGGAGGGGGAGGGGGAACATTAGACGTCAAATGGTGCCTTCTGGTATATAATTAGCTTATGCATTAGATATTTAGTTATGTTAAAAAGCAATGTTGTGTTAATAAATACTTTCAATGTTTGTATCAGGTTGAGAAAGTAGAAAGTGGCATACATTACCTCAAACTTAGACTACCATATGTTACGAACATGTTTAATATATTAATCATATCTAAAGGGCAAATTGGAACGTACCCAAAAAAAATGTGACTTTCTCGTCGATGTTTGATAGTATAGAACTTGCTTATACTGAAGCTATTATGACGCACGGTATAGTTTCTAATGCGATTTTAAGAGCGAAAATGCATCAGAAAGTTGATCATAATTCAATTCCTTCACAAAAAGTGCTCTTAAAATGATCAAAACACCTTTACATATTGAAAAAAATCAAGTCCTTTCCCAAGTGAATTTATATCCCCATCACATTTTCACTTCCGAAAGCCTCAAACCCGATTAAAATTGCCCCGTTTTAAATTCTTTAAAGGCCCAATCAATCCATCATTTAGCTATTTATTTCCTCTATCAAATTGACTTTCATGGGAGTATACTTTTCCTAATTGAATTTGGGGGACGCCAAATTCCAATGCAAGTTCTGATCTGTTAGAGGTTTATCAACATGTGGATATTTTTCGGGATATTAAGACAGTACGGTGTAGTCAATATATAAGTCAAAATGCAGAAAGACTGAGCATTAAAGACAAAGCAATAGTAGTAAAGTTTCTTTCGATAGAAGATGATATATAGGTATTTTTTCTTCTCTGCAATATTTCCTTTTCAGGCTCTGTATTGATTAAGAAGGTTTGTTGGACCTAAATTTGTGACTTCAGAAGACCCTCCCTTAAGGGAGGGTCTTCTGAAGTCACAAATTTAGGAATTCCTATATACCTCATTTCATTAGACAGGAGAATATTTGAACGTTTATTTGCGTCTGGTTATTTTTGTTTACTTTGATAGAAATTGAATGTTCAGTCTTATTTGATTACAGTTTTCAATCTATTCGCCGGGAATACTACAATCATTTCTACGTAAATTGACGACAGTTCATACATAATAGTCGGTCTGTGAGGAGGAAGTAGTTGCTAAAACTCTGACGTCACTGGAGAAAAGTCACCGTGATTTCATTTTGATTCCCTGGCATTACTCAATCTGTTTTGAAGTGGAAAGATGTATTTTGCCGTAGTCAGATTGAATTTTTTTAAATGTTAAGTTATGCAAACTTTACAAGTCCTATGAGACGTGAAATCCGATGTGACAACTATAAGAATGCTCATTTACTTGTGACAGCTGCTGTGACAGTCAAATCACTATGGGGACTTACGTCGGGCATCCATCATGTTATCAATCGTCCCTCGTTCCTGTTAGGTATCATTTGATACATGTCTACAGACAGAGGCCTATATATTAACTTAAGCATGTAGACTTATGAATTTTAAAAATGAAGAATATGAGTTTAATTCAGTGGCGAAGCGCAGAGGAGGAGGAGGAGGTGGTGGGGTGGGTGGGGGGGGACTTGGACGGAAAGGACCGCAAGAAAGAAAATGGCGAAAGGAAATCAATAGTTACGATACACACGACACTGGATAGGCTACTAGTATGTATAGCACGGGATGATTTGCTTCCCATCAAGTTTACCTCATTAGCCGCACTGAGCATAGAACGAGATTTCGAGTTAAACTTTGATTCGCTAATTGACACTTGACCATTGGATGGTCGTCTTTAGTACAACCACATCACCATCTGGATCAGTGAGATATGAGATATATGTGTATACCTCCCCATGCACACCTACCATTATGTATTTGTAAATGTTTGATATTGTTAATATATACCGAGTCGTAGCCCACTGGGGACATGGGAACATATGGAAAAAGGGACAAACATGAAACATGGAAGCTTCCGTACAAATTTCTCTATCCGACTGCCACTCCGCATCATCCACCCCTCGAACCCCTCCCCACCCCTTAGAGTGATTTCCCCTCCCCCCCCCCCCCGTATAATAACACAACCAGCGTCTTTAGCTGAACGTTCGAAGACAAAGCATATGCTACAAAGCACACTTATAATTAAGAGCTTTGATTTAAGCATATCTGTATACAACTTAAAGCATGTTAGGAATACCAGCGTATTGTCATCTTAGCACGGACACTTTGACCTAATTTCCAAGTAGGCCAACCTTTATTGTTACTTTGTTTGATGAATATTGTAAACTAAATTCATTTCAATAGTAATCTCACTCAATGAAACTTGAACGCATGGTATACTTGGCCAGAGATGACCCCATTTGGATTGCGTTTGAGTGTGTTAAGTACTCCTTAATAGACAATGGCTGGCCTGTATATTGCTAAGTGAACACAATCCTCATCTGTGTAATGTTATTCACTATTTAAACCTCTGAAGAAGATCCTGATAGGATCATGTATCAGGCCCCCCTTATTTTTACACATTCTCTTACACAGGCTCTTTAGTGGATAAGCAGTTTGCTAACAGTTTTGTTTTAGTTTGACTATATAAAACTATTAAGTTTATTCGAAATCAGCTAAAAAAAAAGAATAATTTGATTGATAGAGGATACACAAAACAAAACAAAGTAAACGAAATGAAATGAAATAAAACGAAACAAATGAAATGAAACCCGACCAGATCAAAGCAAATCGACACAAATAATAAGGAAAGCAACAAATGAAACCATGCCAATCCAATACGTCCAAATTAAAGGGGGAGGGGGTGTTATCATTTAAACAACTACATTATACTGGAAGAGAATAAAGATATTAATAAACATAAATTTATAGGCCATATACTATCCAAACCAGCCAAAATATTCCTTTAACCAGATGATATATGTTGTTCAAGAAATAATGTCAGTTCATCGATGACGTCGTGAGTTCAACTTGCGGACGTTAATATTTGGTATTTCATTCATCACCCATGAGAATATATTGATAACCTTCAAAAATTCCTAAAAATGTGCTGAGATCATTGACGCAAATTATTAACTCTTAAAAAATTTAACACACGGTTGAAAGAGTTTCATTTCCTTACATGAAATAATGTAGCAGTAAATTGAAACCTTCAGAAATAGATCTGAAGAGAGGTGAGGTTGCAGGGAACGGGGGGGGGGGGTGGTGTGGGGTGCGGGGGGGTGTTCGGACGGCTTAGCACCGTTGGTCCATTGCGAGGCGAGAGAAAATATCATCTCGTCCGATCCATAATATACCGTTCTCAAGGAAAAACGAAGACACGGTGAAAATAATTCTATCTGGGGACAAAGCCTGCATATCGGCGCTCCATGATGCAGATTAATCTTTAAAATGAATTTGTTATGACTATTACATTTCAAAGGCTAAAATTCTGCCTAATAAGTCATCCTTTTTTTATAGAGTTAGTGGCTCGTCAATCAAAGTGGCTGCACTTCTCAGTCTAACACTCGGACCATTTAGTTTATTATCAGGAACATAAACAAAATGAGAGATAGAAACATTTATGACCACAATATAACATATATCTATATTTCGTTATGTTGGCAACTGATGATGTTAAAATGTCACCTGTGAGTGATGTGCTCTTTATATTATGTGAAAGTATGTAGAACACTGTTTTGCGATTTGATTAGAACAATTATGACAGAACAATAGGGATTTAACATAAAGGGTGTGAAGAATCGCGCAAAAAGAAACGTCTAATGCCGGTAATCTGACCTAGTTTCGAATGAGGTGTAACAGAAGTGTTAGACCAGGGAGTTGTTAGACACCACCATCGATCCCAGAAAATACGCACACAGCTTGCTACTTTCGGTAATTAGACACTAGTGTACAGTCAGTACATACAGCTGTGGTCAATACCCACAGCACTGTGTACAAACGATACAGCGATGGACATCTCAGGTCCAGCTAAAGATAACAAGGTATCACGTTTCATTACTGTCTGCAGTTTGTAGCGAAAAGCAGAAAACTTCACTTGCAAGCAACGGAAAGTTAACTTTTTTCGCGGTTTGGGGCGAGTCATCAATGCCTTTAAGGAACTAGGTTCGGAGTTAGAAACCGACATAACTCTGGTATAAGGGCATATGGTGTGGACTGTATCCTAACTACGGGTACCCTGTTATTAATATAAAGTGAAAAAGAAGGAGATAAACTTTGGTTAAAATTTTTAGAAATTATAAAACTATGGATTAAAATAGTTTATAATTAGTTCTATTATAGAATGGTCACGTCATTATTTCTATAGTTTTCAGTTTTCAAGGTATTTACCTTTAAAATATGCTAATTGTCTTTCATGCTTCCTTTTAAATGAAATGCACGACGACCTCAAATAAATGTAAAGTTTAATCCAGTGTGTTATAGTTTACTAATGTTTTCTTCACTTTATCAATAACAGGGTACCTAACCTATATATGACCTGATAAAAGTCAACACCATCTAACATATACCAATTGTTAAGCTTAAGTTAATGATGAAGTCACCTTTGTTTTACTTTAGACGTAATTGTTCATTTTTTTTCTCCCATTGTTGAACAATGTCCCAAAGGTTTAACCCATGTATTTTCACTTCATGAACATCAGGGTACCTGTTATTGTGGTCAGTTAACTGTTATGATGATCTGTCCTAACCAAAATTTTGAAGCTTAAATTAATGATGACATCACACATATTTACTCTAGAGTTAATTTATTAATTACATTCCATTGTTTTACAATTTTCAATAATTTAAAGTCCAAACGCATATCCCCCCCCCCCCCCCTTCAAGCTTCAACAAGAGGGTAATTCACTGCAAATATCATCGCCAGCAAACATTAATTTCAAATGAACAAATTTATTATTAGCTACACAATCTGGCATTCGGAGAAAATTACTACTTGACATTTCCATCAAACATGTGAAGGTTCTATGTCAATACATTGTTTCCCCTTGCGAAAACGATTTAACTAAGTTAGACTTTTGACCTCTTTATTCAAATTTACATTTGACCTTTAAATACGTGACTTTTGAAGAAATGGACCTTTGACCTTAGGTTCCGGGGAGTCTGCAGGGTTCAACCTTTATATACTCCGATGGTCATATATATATATGGGTAACATTTCTGTGTGATATAATAAGGCAGGCATGGTTGGAAGTTAAATAAAGAAGCCACAGAGCAAGTCATCATAATTGTTCTGTGTGATAGAGATAACTCTCATTCACAAAACAGCTAAGAAAAATCTATCTCCATTTGTGAGATATCACAGATTTATTGTGAGATGTAACATAATTATTGGGAGATATCACATGGTTATTGGGAGACATCACAGCATTATTGGGAGATATCACATGGTTATTAGGAGATATCACAGAATTATTGGGAGATATCACAGAATCATTGGGAGATATAGCACACAATGCACAAAGATGACGACTTTATCAAGTCTAAATATGACATTATCGAGCCACATGTTCTTTTTTTTACGCTTTTCTTTACCTATTTAAGTATTTATTATCAGTATTGGAGCTTGCCTTTGCAAATACTGAATCGAAGGTATTACATCTCTTACCTAGACAGATGATGGCCATTGATACCAGTGTCAACAATGTTAACATTCTATCTTGAAAATAGGAAAAGTAAAAACAAAGAGAAAATAAAAGGTTTCACAACTATAGTGGCATTATATCACAGATTTACAAAATGACAACTGCCATGCAGAGACACCAGTTTTAAACTAAAATATCTCCCAAACGGAACAAGCTTTTGTTAAACTATTAGGGGGGGGGGTGGGGGGTGGTATAATCACAAAGATATCTGCTATATTAGTCGACTATGTTGGTTGGCGTTGTGTCCCCTTTAAAGATGTAACAATACCTTCTTGCTGCATCAAAACGGACTTCTTCACATTATAAAAAAAATGAACACCTTTCCCATAGGCTTAGGTTTAACCCATAATTTTGTGCTAAACAAAAGGAACACAAATTGAAGATATGTTCTGTATGTGGTGTTCTGTGTTACCATATACTTTTTGTCTTTTTTAAGTTATGAAAAATGCATAAAACGTTCCCTATTTATATCATATCTTTCCGCCCCCTTCTCTCACCCCACACTCTGTCTCTCTCTCGCTTACTCTCTGTTGTTGAAACGACCAACCCACATTTTAGCCTTTAAAAGGCCTCATATTACTGTTAAGAACATTATTGATAGGTAAATTATCGAGACATGTTAAGCCCGGGTCACATCTGCGCGATTCAACACGCGATTCAACTCGCAATACAATTGAAGGTTGAATCGCGTAGTTAGACACGGGTATCAACTTGTTGCGCAATAACAGTTGCGCCGTTGATTTGCAATAGAGCAATGTCCTAATCAGCGCAACTTCTCAGAAGCAACTTTTCTGATTCGCGTGATTTTAGTTTCGAGTTGAATCGCGTGTTGAATCGCGCAGATGTGACCCGGCCTTTAGAGACAGCCATGATCGCTGCTTACAGACATGTGCTATAGGCTATGTAATATTTTTCTAGTAAATGTTCAGCTGTTCTGTCATGCGGGATTCTTTCTGCTCTGGTAACTCCAAACTTAATGACATTTTACGAAAATCATAAAGAAGTTAAAGTATGGAGCGATTGATTAAATAGTACATTACTTCATTTAGTCACGTACTGTGCCATCTGCCGTACTATATATTTCACCTATCTTAAAAAAAAAAAAAAAAAAAAAAACATTAAAAGAAAAGAAAAGAAAAAAATCACTGTTTTGAAAAAAGGAGGTGTTTTGAAAAGGAGCTGTTTGCAGTCTTAAATATTAATTAAAACCTGACTTATCCTGACGTCTTCTTCATTCGTATCAGGCTTTATCCGAACCCGATATCAATCCCTTTCCAGACTTGTTTATTGAGTCCGCGTACTTGGTACTCGTATTCTAGCTAGGTTGGTTGTACGCATACTCGTCCTGGTGGATTTGTACTCGACTGACTAGTACTCGGGACATTTAAACATCTAGTATATATGCTAGTTCAATAATGAGTCCTCGTATTCTGGACATTTATACATGTATTATATATGCTAATACAATACTGAGTACTCGTAATCTCGACATTTATACATCAAGTATATATGCTAGTACTATACTGAGTACTCGTACTCGGGACATTTAAACATCTAGTGTATATACTAGTACAATACCGAGTACTCGTACTCGGGACATTTAAACATCTAGCATTTATGCTAGTACAATACCGAGTACTCGTACTCGGGACATTTAAACATCTAGCATATATGCTAGTACAATACCGAGTACTCGTACTCGGGACATTTATACATCTAGTATATATGCTAGTACAATACTGAGTACTCGTACTCGGGACATTTAAACATCTAGCATTTATGCTAGTACAATACCGAGTACTCGTACTCGGGACATTTAAACATCTAGCATATATGCTAGTACAATACCGAGTACTCGTACTCGCACATTTAAACATCTAGCATATATGCTATTACAATACCGAGTACTCGTACTCGGGACATTTATACATCTAGTATATATGCTAGTACAATACCGAGTACTCGTACTCGGGACATTTAAACATCTAGCATATATGCTAGTGCAATACTGAGTACTCGTACTCGAGACATTTAAACATCTAGCATATATGCTAGTACAATACTGAGTACTCGTACTCGGGACATTTAAACATCTAGCATTTATGCTAGTACAATACCGAGTACTCGTACTCGGGACATTTATACATCTAGTATATATGCTAGTACAATACTGAGTACTCGTACTCGGGACATTTATACATCTAGTATATATGCTAGTACAATACCGAGTACTCGTACTCGGGACATTTATACATCTAGCATATATGCTAGTACAATACTGAGTACTCGTACTCGGGACATTTAAACATCTAGCATTTATGCTAGTACAATACCGAGTACTCGTACTCGGGACATTTATACATCTAGTATATATGCTAGTACAATACTGAGTACTCGTACTCGAGACATTTAAACATCTAGCATATAATAATATCAAATTAGTTACTCGTACTCACGCTTCAAGTCTTGTACTCGAACTCGTAGACGTAGACGTACCTAGGGGAGTCTAATTGAACTCCGTGTACTCATGCTGTTGTTCTCGTACTGCAAGTTCGATACATTCATAATGGTATAGTAGAAGCATATTGTACGATGTTATAACAGTCCTACAGTACCTCTGATTTCATTATATGGTTATTCCGAGCAGACAACGTAATTAGTATCATAAAGTGACACAAATTCCATAAACTGTTAGTTAAAGTACTAAGGACACATATAGCTAATGTGTCCCATATTCAGTACATGTATTGTATGTGGATAATCTCATTCTCAATCTGGGAAACTACGTGGAGAGTTCCGATCATTAACATTTCTTCTTATTTAAGGTATTAATAAGTCAACCCCTAATTACAAGCCCACATATATCATTCTAATGATGTGATGTTACACTTTTCAAATAAGACAATAACATATTTAACAATATCGCCTTATAGGCCACAAACCTGTGTTCAGTGTTCTTGAAACGACGGTTGTGAAAATAAAGGGATAACATCATAGAAAATTGGGCAGTTACTCTCTGTACATCATCAATGTGCATACTTAGCTAATGTTTATTTATAAATAAAGAATTAAGAAAAAGACTTGTAAAATGGTCAATCTTTGATGGATTTTGATGGGAGTTGCAGCTATTTTCATAAGTTCTGAATGCTTGTAGGAGTGATTAGGACAATGTTGTTCATAGATGTCCGCAGAACGATAAAAACCCCGTTCCTAACTTGAGATATGATTGATTGAATGTAACCTATTTTGACAGGCTTTATCCTGCAGTTACGCTAGGGAGTGATTCATTGTATATGATATCAAGGAATTCTTCCTCAAAAGCTTAAATTTCCTGTTGCAATATTAATTCTCTTGATGATTTATCCTTGAAAGGTGATACATTTGAAATGCTTGCTAGCTGTCAATGTTGTCTGTTTTTTAGATTTTCTGAAAAGTGGAACTGACATATCGAGTAAACACTGCAGTTTTCTTTGGTGTTAGCATGGAGCAATCTGTTTATATAACTCCATGCTGTAAGCAAGATGTGCGATATTTTTTACTCAAAATTGTGCACGTATTCATGACAAATTGAAAATGTTCTCATTAACAAGCGAAATTACGGTTTTGTTAACCAGCGTAACTGTTTCAACATGATTTAATTTGTCACAAATCACCTAGATAATCGTTGAACTGGTCAATTTCTTACACTAGCTTGGTTGAATGTATAATTACCTAGTGTTGAGTAAATATCTGCACTAATCTTTTTCGAGCAGCCTAGATAGCCTTAAAGTGATAGTCCACATGTTTGAAGAAAATATTCTAAGCCTCCAAGTGAAATAAAATACACAAAGTTAATGTTAGTATGACGTGTTCGCCAATGATCCAGTTAGAATCCACCGCCCACCACACCACCACCTGACCACCACACCCCACCCGACCCCACCCGACTCCACCCACCCCACCACACCGGTCAAAAGACCCAACCTAAAAAATAATGATAAATAAATTTAAAAAAAAAAATGTCAATACTGGAAGTGAATTTTTCACATGTTAATCCATAACTTTTTTCTATTTCTCTTACAGTCCAGTGTGCTCCGTGAAGTGTTAAACTGTCGTTGCGAGGGTGACGAGTTTCATCCAGAAATTACACCAATCATGCTTGCCTGTCATTCCAGTAACTATAACATTATAAAGGTAAATGGATAATCATTGTGGGTATAGCCATCAGCTGATAACAGGAACAAAGGATGGTTAATGGGACGGATAGAATGAACATGCAATACAATGCGGTGCAATGCAGTACAATACAATACAATGCAATACAATGTAATGCAATGCAATGCAATACAACACAACACAATACAATACAATGCAAACAATACAACACAATACAATACAATACTACACAATACAATACAATTTAATACATTACAAAACAATACAATACAACGCAATGCAATGCAATACAATACAATGCAAACAATACAACACAATACAATACAATACTACACAATACAATACAATTTAATACAATACAAAACAATACAATACAACGCAATGCAATGCAATACAATGCAATGTAATACAATACAATACAATGCAATGCAATGCAATGCAATAAAATACAATACAATACAAGTCAATAGTTTACAATACAATATAATGCAATACAATACAATACAATGTAATGCGATACCATGTCATGCAATAGAATACAATTCCATGCCATGCAATACGGTATGATGCGATGCCAGCTTAACATGTCAGCTTTACAGCCATCTTTATATGCCATGCCATGTAATGTAATGCCATACCATGCCATGCAATACGATACGATGCCAGCTGTACATATTATTCTGAGAACATCATACGCCTGTATTTCAAAAAGATTGAAACTTCACTAAACTAAACTTCTTTCTTATACAGAGCGATTTCATGTTGGTTCAGCAAACCGCCTATATGTATATATATATATATATATACTGCACATAACGTGATTGCAAAGGCTGTATCCTGCAAGCAGCAAGCTATGCTGGTAATATTAGCGTGTATATTTGTATATACATGCATGGCTAAAATAGGTACTAAACAGTTGTGTTATGTTGCTCAGTATACATGTCACCGTTCTCATATGATATGGATAGACTCGTTGAAATTTGAAGAGGGAGGTACTCACATTTAAAGAGTGACAAGGGAATATATAACAAGGGCAGCATAGTAAGTGCTATATATGAGGTGCTGAGTTTAATATCTCTTCACTAACACACTGCAGAATAGTTTTTCTCATCGTGTTTTTAGAAGAAAAAAAAGTAAACTATAAACCGACTTAAGGATCTGGATGTGTTCTTTTGCATACAAATCAAACTTGTCTCGTTTTAGAAATATGCAAATTAAATAAACACTACATTGATATAAGCTTTCTCTTGCATTATTTCAGCGCTGCATTGCCACAAATGTTTCAACCATATCTCTGCAAAATATCCTTTGCCCAAAAAAAAAAATTGCGTTTGCTGTCTTTCCTAATATTAGACATTCATGTGACAGTCATTTCTCTCGTAAAAACGTACTGTGTTCTCAAAAACCTCCCTCTTAACCCTGGAAACTAATTATCCATCAACATATATGGCAACGCTGTTATAAGATTGCTTAGCTTGCAAGCGTAATGATATAGTCAAAACTGCACACTTTTAAGACTATTTGCTGCTAGTTTTTACCAAATAATAATGATATATGAATACTCTACTGTTTTCTTGAGAAATGTTGTTACCTTGCCAACCAAGTGTGAAACCATACCCTATTTATAGAATTGAATACTTGATAAAACACTTCTAAACATAGACTATGCTTTTATAGATTCATATTGTCGTAAATATATATATATTAAAATCTCGAAGATATATACCGCAAGGTTAAGGTGCCGTCAAAATTATATTGATATTTTTCTGCAGTTTTGCTGCAAATGTTGAAATGATAACATTCTATAAATGCGAGCGTAAAACGTTAATTTCATGAGATTCTTTTTATATATGATCAATTCATCGTGTTGTCGGAAATTGTTGAAATGATGAATTTCTGCTGTTGGCGTAATTCTTCGATTTTAGATAATATGGTGACACAGCCCCAGCCCCACCCACCCAAACCTCCAGGCAACCTTTGTGGGAAACAATTATAATTTGCAGAACAGTATATGTATCTTAGTCCTGAATTAAAAGTCAAGTTTGACATTTCTGCGAATAAACATTAGTTTTTTCTTTCATTGTTAAAAGTGCTCTACATTATCATATTCTAGGATTTATTTCTCCTAATTATTCCAAGAATCTGAGAACATTTGGGTAAACTAAAGCAACTTCATGCTTCAGTGAAAATGAAACGCAATTTTTTTTTTTTTTTTTAGTATAGCGGTCAAACAGTTTGTTTAGGTTTTGAGTATATGAGTGACCATAAACCGCCTTTTAAGCATATTTGAAGGAAAAAAAAAGCTTTAAGGAAACTAATTTTTATGTTTTGCATTTTACTATAGCTTCTCCTGAATTATGGAGCCCGTGTACCAGATCCCGGCTCAGGAGAACTACAGCGAACTGAACAGCATACTCTCCAACACTCGGTTGGAATATTAAACCTGTACCGTGCGCATGCGTGTGGATTATATATTGCAATGACCAGCCCAGACCCAATTGGTAAGAAAAATTTGTGCTTGCAGGCGCAAAGGTTTTATTTCTAAATCTCAGATCATATTTTCATGCTCAGCTAAACAAAATTACTCTTTAAAGTAAGCTGTATATTTAATGAAATGCATCATACACCGCCCCCCCCCCCCCCTCGCCTCTCTCCCCTAACATTTCGGTGTTCTGATATATTTAGGGCGAGTATTGTTCAGGTTTGTAAAGGAATATTCCCAACATGTAATTTGTTTCAACTTGGCGCAGAATTAATCTGTGTAAGACGATATGTTTTTCATTTGATGCCATTGTTCTTTAGGGACCATGGTGAGTATACATCTGTATTCAGGGGGATAAGAAGCTTCCAAAAAGTTGGGGGAGGGGGGCACATCAGAGGGACACTCTCTCAATCCACAACTACCACTCGTTATGCTATAAACCGATACACACCGGCCATATCACTTAAATATATATGATGTGTTAGTATGCTATCAACACTATTTATTGAGATTGTTTGCTGTTAACCGTGTTACACAAAGATATGGGATGCCATTTTAAAAGTAGCATGTACATACTAAAAAAAATTATAAAAAAATGGGCACATTTTATTGGCCAGTAGGGCACATTTGCTATTTTGGAAAAAAAGTGGGGTGCCCCCAAAATGCTCCCCCCCCCCGACTCCTACCCCCATATCTTTATTTGTTCGGATCTCATGATGAAGTGCGCTAAATCTCATACATGTTATCAAACCTTTGTGGAACAACTGATTCATCTCGACAGCTACTGCATTCTCTCTCGGTGACCAGTTACAAAAGCTTAGTATATCTGAGTATGAATTTCGTCAAGAGTACAAAGCGCTATTGGACGACGTGGAACAATTCGCAGCCGATATGCTTGGTCAAGCACGAAACTCGAAGGAGGTATGTAATGTTATATCACCTTCGGTGTTCCATGCAACTGGTTATGGGTCATTTACTCGTTTAATCACTCACATTTCTATTCTCAATATCCGAATTGATATATTTTCAAAGCCGCAACGGTATATAATACATCGTAATAGAATAAACACATACATGCACACGCATACATACGCGCACATACCCACACACTTAAATACATATAGTATTTGTGCATTCAATCTGGACGGTATAAACCAATTTCTTATTTTAATACTATTTTGAAATAGGCCTACATAATCACCATATAATTTTTGCCAAAGTTTGGAAATATGTGTGGAATATTTTCTTCGTCATTAAAAGTTTTACATTTTTTGCCCTGCAGCAGAACATCACTTGATGAGTGTAGCCTCCCCCCCCACCCGCCCCCGCCCCTCCCGAACCCTCCCTGCCCCAGATAGAATCAAATTAAATGCCAAATGAACATAAACATGAACACCTCAGATCGCTATAGCTACAGTATACATGCAGTGTGGATAAAGTTTAAGGCGGTATAAGCAGTATATGGTTCATGTGGCATCTATACTATCACGACTTTAAACTTAAAACGACTTTATCCGAAAAAGGATCCGCGTTAATCCTCACAAAGTCCTGGAAAATTTAACAACCAATATAATTACCATAATAACCACGTTGTTTGTTACTTTATGAAGGTTAACACTGCACTACAAAGTAATTTATTCATTAGTTTGTAATATGTAGGTCAACATACCATGATATTTATCTTCAAATGTAGGACAGAACTATAATAGTATATGTGTTACTTGATTCGAAGATTTGCGACTACGCATATAAATAAATAAATATATATATATATATATATATATATATATATATATATATATATATATATATATATATATATATATATATATATATATATATATATATATATATATATATACAAAATATTAAAATATTCAGGATGAGTTTAGGAACAAAATTAATTTTAATCTGTTTTAGACCAGTATATAACAATGCTGTTTGTCCAGGTGAAAACCAGACGGTATTTCTTGAGAAATGACCTTTTAAAATGTGAGTTTCATTAACTAAAGTGACTGGACTACGTAGTCTAATAATTACACCATATAGTCAGTTCCTAAGATGCAACACATATACCTCAATAGAAAAAAAAAAACAGGATACTATTAATGGCCTACATTGCGATGTTTACAATGCATTTCAATTTCTTCTCCAAGGAAAAAATAATGTGGTTGAAGACATCTAGGACTGCTCTGTTTGCTTTTATGATGTTACAAGAATATCTGTGATTTGGTTGAGTTGTTAGAATCGGTAGAACAATGATTTCACATTAACATTTAGGTCAGCACGCAGGAGCCGACCTCATCATCAATTTAGTCTTAAAGGATCATTCCAGAGATTTAGCATATTTTAATAAAGGTGAAAATGGAAATAGCTAGAGAAACACTTGCAGTCAATGACATTATGAAACCTAAAATTGTGCCTAAAGTAATCCTTCGGAACAAAAAAAGGGGGGGAAGGGGCGATATTGTCATATATAACATAAGTTGCTCCATCCTCCAAACATATGGAGTATTAGGATTAGGTTTTTGGTGTGAAGTATTTTTAAATTGTTCTGTTCCTGTTGTTTTCTATTCTTTTGCGTTTTGCTTCAACGTTTAGAGTTTGTTTAGTTTGTGTTTGTGTTCGTATTTGTGATTGTGATTGTTCTTTTTAATGGAATACACAATAGTCTATTTACATTCTTATCAGGAAACGTATATTCTTCTCCGTGTTGTATTTTTCCCCGCTGCCCGACCTTGCTCTGGACGCAACTGATCATATTATATGCAAACATGGGCTTTAGCCTCCCCCTTAAAATAAATCCACACTCCAACCCTTCCCCCATTCCACTGACAGACGGAATATTACAAAGAAAACTAGTCTGCGGATCATAAATTAATAACTTCAACCTAAGCAGTCGAAAAATCTTCACAATTGCTGAAACGTTACCAAATATAGCACCATTTGCATATTAACCTATCAACCACCCTTCATTGTATCAAATTTCGCAATCTTAGACCCCCTCCCCGGGACGAAAACATCGAACTCCTCTCCCGTTCAAATGCAGCAATGATTGTTGCCCCCACCCCACCCCCGGTTGTAAAACATCACGACTATAGGCTTACTGTTTTATGTTAAGTTACATGTAAAATGTTACATATAACATGTAACAGCTTAGTTACACATAATGTTACATGTCACAAGTAAAATGTAACATATAACATGTAACATGTTACATGTTACATATAACATGTTACATGTTACATGTTATATGTAACAGCTAAGTTACATGTTAAGTAGAAAATAACCTTTCATATATAATATCTCTGATCCTTCTCTTTTTCTCTCTCACATGCCAAATACCATACAAATAAACTTATTCTTGCCATTGATAATGATAACGGCTGTTAAACGAAACTTTAACATATTCTCTAGGCTTAATTGATTGGTCAAAATTCCGGACATTTTATTGCACGTATAACCTTGACCGTGTACGACTCATATACCCCTGAGACAATACGGACATTATCACTTGTCATTGTCATGTGTCCAAAATTAAAAACAAGAAATGAGAAAACCTCAAAACTAATAGTATACCAAATTTGATCTATGCTGTAATGACAGCAAACTGAAGCGGCAAACAAAACAAATTATGTTCTTTTGAGAAAGAAGATGAAAAAATTCTCTGTATATATTATTTAATATAGAATTACCTATCATACGAAGGGTCAATATGCTAAGTAGTATTTATTAAACAAAGGGCTGGCAGTACTTTACAAGATATACGATATGAAAATAAATTGGCGTATGGTTCTCAATGTCATTCAAAAAGGTTCACCATGCAAGCTAACATGTAACCTAAGTTGTTTACTATCGCAAATCACCTTAATAAGCTTATTGTTTTGTTTTTGAGAATCACTTTATTTGTGTAATTTAAGAAGTCACTTCAAAATAATGAATCTTGTAACCTTAAACCTGTATGCATGCATGCATTTTCAATCTTGATTTAATAGTTCACAAGAAGCAATGTATAACAACCGTAATCATTGGACAATATAGAAACCGAAACTCTTTTAACTTGAATTCATCTGTCAGGGATCTCAAATAGAAGCATGTACTGTATTGGTAACGCTCACTGACGGCATTTCAGATAATATCGTTTTGACTTTTGTTTTGTGTTTTGTATCGCGGGCTTAATGTATAGAATAATTGGCAGCAATGCCACGTGTCCTCCAAAATTCCTTAAACCTAACTTAATCAGCCCCCCCCCCCCCGCCCCCACCCCCCCCCGAAACAGTTAGGTCTGTGCTGAGGAGCCGACGTCATCGTCAATTTAGTCTTAAAGGGGGATCCCATCGATTTAGCATATTTTAAAGGTGCAAACCGAAATAGCTTGAGTAACACTTGCACTCAATGACATATAAAGCCTGGAATTATGCCTTAAGTCATCCCTCAGGAATAGGAGGGGTGGGGATCGATATCGTCATTAATGTATGTATATATGTATATATATATATATATATATATATATATATATATATATATATATATATATATATATATATATATATATGTGTGTGTGTGTATATATATATATATAATGTCGAATGCCGAATGCCCATTTTTGGGGGTTCTTTGTTTTATAAATACACAAGACGAAAAAAAAACATAAAAAGAAAGTCAAAAGCCATGATCAATACTTCGCTTTATCCTGTCTAGTATACCTTCAATACCAATCAGATGTGTTCTTCTGCCAAACTGCAAATTCTTAAATCTACTCTCTCTTGAAAAATACAGAATTGTTTTCCGAAAAATATAAAATACATTATCATGTGTCGACACAAAAAAGAAAGAGTAAAAGTTGTGCGTAGCGTACACGTTCTCAAAAGTGGTCACGTGAGTTATTGAAGTTCTATTATCACCGTCAATGACACAGCTAGATGATATTTAATAACTAGGGAAGGTCAAAACTTTGTTTTTTGTCATTATAAATAAATTTAAACGAAGAGGAAATCTGACTATTTTTACGTCGCCATATTTGGGCTCGTTTTTTTTTTCAGCTTGAAATTGTGATGCGCCATAGCAACGGGAAGAAAGAATCAGAATCAGAAGAAGAGGATGTGGGAGGGGTGGATGCCACCCCTGAAAGACTTGCACAAGCTATCGACTTGGAGCAGAAAAAGGTAAATATACACCAAACTCTAATTATGTCTCCTCCGTTCGTTTTTCTGAAGACCATATCGATATCAGTTTATACGTATATACACAACCCCTTTAACTAGTTTGTTGTCATCAATGTACATAATGCTGTGTGCAGGTTGGTCATATTGTAATGTAGTATGTAGTTATATCCCCATCATATTACTTTAAACATTTGCTTCCATGCCTAGACTTATTCATCCCTACACCCACATCATATTCGTAGAAGCCCCCTTTGTCTTAATTAATTCCATGAACTATTCATGCTGAACCACAGATGACAACCTGTTGCATCTCATGTGTATTACAAATAAAGTTAGTCATAGTCATCTCCATGTGCCTTAGTAATTATAAGTAAGACCAAGAGTTTATGTCACAGAGTGGTTATCGCCCCCCTCACAGGAAGTTGTAATGACTTAAATACTTTTGTGTTTTTATATGTAAAAAGACTAAGATTCCAGACTTCAGAGAGTGTAGTTCAGCCTGATACACTCCAGCAGTAAAGCTTATATTCTACAATCATATCTATGTCTGGAGTTTCTCTTTATCTGTTGTTCATTATAATTATTTAATAACGGAGCCCAAACTAATTGAGCCGGAGCACTCCAACGTAACAATATTATATACTAGAATTAGTTTCATCATTGGGACTCAATGCATGATGGTGATCTGTTATTGAATATAAATCACAATAACACCTCGTTCAAAGAAGAATGTCATTAATTTCAGTTTCAATTTACCAAGCAAGGGGTAGGAATCTTCCACAAGGTGGGGGGGGGCGCTTACAACCTCAAAGGGGCACTTTCTCATTCCACAACCACCACTCATTATGATATAAACCGATACACACCGCAACATACCAGGATTAAACTGACGGACCAGGTGTAGTATAGAAAAATATGCTAGTAGAATGAGCTGCAACATTGATTTTTTATTTATTGAGATTGTTTATTGTTAACCGTGCAACAAATAGATATGGGATGCCATTTTAAAAATAGCATGTACAGACTTGAAATAAATAATTAAAATAAAATAAAATATTAAACTTAACAAAGGCTTAAGATGTCCAAAAGACAGTTCTTCATCAAAGGGGCACATTTTATTTGCCAGTAGGGCACATTTGCTATTTAAGAAATAAAGTGGGGGGAGGGCACGTCCCCCAGTGCCCCCCCCGGCTCTACCCCCTGAAACCAAGGATCCCAGATTTGGTTTATTTGGAACTGCTGGCGCTCCAGATGGAAAAGCACGAGGTATCAGGAAAGTCGATATAGTTATTGATCGATAGATACTCCGAGGAATGGTTTTGTTCTGTAACTATAGGGTCACAACGCATAAAATTAATCAATGTTAGGCTAATCGGTTTGTGTGCTTCGTCCTTAGATATATGTACGTTAGGGAACGACTGATACTTAAGAAATATTTGGTAAACATATACTTCCTAAAAATATTATTTCAGCTATTTAAAGGACAAATGTTACCATTCGATGATTTGTTGTTTAGGGCAGTGGTTCCCTAACTGGGGTGCATGAACCCCCAGGGGGTGCGTGAGTCCATCCCATGGGGTACGTGAGACGTTTCTGAAAGTCAAAACTGGAGTACGTTTTGTTGAACTAAAATCTTGATATATCATATAATTTAGTAATGTACAAAAGTCGTACATATCGACAAACTCTTTTCGCGTTCCATACGCATATGTTGCCATAGTAGTACGTACCGTACTGTGCATGTGATGAAAACACAGGAGCATCCGTCTCATCGTGTGTGGTGGGTGATCGATGCGTGATACAATTCGTGATATTATCTAGAAGTTTCCAAATAAATATCTGTTCATTTCTTGTTTTATTTTTTTTCATTACAATATTACACTATGAACTTGATCTTTTAGGAAGCACTGTTATGCGTATTATGGTATAATAATTACTCAGATCGTGTCTCGAAAAGTTGGGGGTTCGTGGACAACTCTGACATCCACAGGGGGCGGGGGGTTCGTGGAGGGATAAAGTTTGGGAAACCCTGGTTTAGAGCAATCAACCTAACATTGTCCTCGTATAATTTATAGGTAAAAAAGTGAATAAATATTTCCTAAACTGAAGAAATGACGTGACATTTGACTTTTGCTTTGAAAAAACATTCCAGACATCATTATAAGACATTTAATTTTTGAAGAAAAAATCTGAAAAAAAAATATAAAACGTGCATGACCCTTCATTTTATTTTCTTGTGGAATAAACCCAAAGAGTTGTAATGCAACAATTTTAAGATATATTTTCTCAAATTTTTATGACAATTTAACTTTCACAGTTTGTTGCACATGCGCATTGCCAGCAGCTCTTGATGAATAAATTTTACGGCTCTTTCAACCGGAAGAACTCGTATCGATACTGGGTGGCGCTCGCTTTGATTACGATCGGTTACCCGTTCCTCGCCATCGCTTATAAAGTCTTCCCGACCAGACGTCTTGCCGCATTCATGAGAACACCGTACGTTAATAAATTATGACTATTTCACAAAATTGTCAGTAAAATTGCATTTCCAGGGGTTCTTTTCACCAAATTTTGGTTTTGGTTGGTGGCTGGGGTGTGTGTGTGTATGTGTGTGTGGGGGGGGGGGGGGTATTTAAAAGCCATTTTCCTCCAAGTGGGGTATGCATACCCCTAGGATGTCTGTGACATGTTTGGAAGGTCCGTGAAAACAGAGGGGTTCAAAAGGGGTTCATGGAAAACATGGGGATCCATCAAAGGCCCACCGGGTCAGTCAACAGTTTTTACAGAAGTGTGAAAACAATGCCTGACAGTTAGAACAACCCCCGAGAGTACCATCTCGATCCTAGAAAATCCTCAGTTTCAACCATGGTGGGGCTGAGGTCATTGGATTGACCAGACATATATGTCTTAAGGGTTCGTGAACATTTTTTCTTTCACTGTCTCTAAGTGTCAGTGGATGTAAGAAAGATTTGCGATCCTAGGTTCCAACACGCTGGTACAAGATTTTGCTCAATTGTCATGTTTGTATTACGTAGGCTATGTACTCTTCAAAGATTACTACCTTTGACAGACTTTCAGCTTTCGTATGAAACGAAACAGAACTAAATTTACAGCTCATCTCTTGAGATCTAGTTTGCCTTCTAAATATTCTTCTTTATATATATAATCTTATATTTCGAATAAATGTTTACCTGCATACGCACGTGATGACGTCAGCTTTTAATCCCCAAGCCTAGGATAAATCATGATCTAATAGCGAGGTCGAGAAAAAAAGCTATGTTTTAGTTGAGAGAATGAAAATGCTAAATGAAATACTGCAGGCCTACTTAAGGTTGTGTAATCATACCAAATCACCTGTTTATATATATATTTTTCATAAACAGTAATCCATCATTTACATTCTTCTAAAATAACATCGTATTTCATAAGATGAATACTGGCATATTCCAAAAGGCTCAGTTGAACATGTTGATTGTATTATTGATTAAAATGTTCGATGAAAAGGATATGAATTTAAAACTTAAGGGAGATACATTATATGCTGGTTTTGAATCAATCATGTTCCTTGTTTGGCAGTGGGGTGGGGTGGGGAAGGGGGGGTACGGAGACAGTTGACAGTTGATTAAGTGGAGATATTTTTCCTTTTAATTTCGTTGAAAAGACTTTTTAAATAACTTATGAAGCAACTAAGCTAAAAAAATATAAACAATATGTCTCTCTTTTCAACAGTAATATTTGAACGTTTTCATCTCATTTTTCTTTCAATTTTCACAGAAAAGTCAAATTTCAGATGGATGTTGGATCGCGTTTAACATTTTTACTGTTTTTAATTATTATATCGTCAAATATTAGTTTCTTCAGTCAACCGAGCAACAAGCCTAAATATGTATCTAACATACCCACTGGGCTAACTTTTATACTTACCATATGGATCGCAGGTAGGTATTTTGCAATTCCTCATTTTCATACTTTTAATGTACGGGGAGTTTAGGGAGGAGCCATTGTGTGTGTGGGGGGGGGGGGGTATGGGGTAGGGGGTTAGGAGAGGGAAGGTGTGGAGCCGCATGCCATCAATTTACATCACTATTGCGCAGTTTCAATCATGTGTGCAGTGTATCAGTCATGGTACACACACCATACAGGTACGGGGTGGAGTGGGCTAGGTGGTGGGGACGTTGTGACGTCATTGTGTTCTGCTTCACTTTTATGACAGGTATATGAATATGGTTAGGCGTACATCCTGCTAACAAGCAATTTCTTTTATATAAGTGTTAACTATATCCACTTTTATTTTTGGTTGTTTGCCACTTGTGTGGGCCTTCCCCTTTCTCGGATTTATATTTTTCAATTGCATACTGCATACATTGGGTGAACAGGTGTTTAAGATAAGCATTTTGTTACCTTTGTAGTAAATTCCTTTGTAAGACTTTTGACAAAAGCAAGGTACACATTTGTAAAGTTGGATATAAAGTTTTACCCTTAAAGTCGTTCTTGAGAACCAACATGGATGTTCCACAAATTTACGATACACAGTTTTCGCAATCCGCTCACTCACTAATTGGTATTTTCATTATAGTATACGTGTGCGATTGGAGGTGTGCGTGGGTGTGTGTGTGTGTGGAGGGGGGGGGGGGCGCTTCACAGCGAATGATTTACACGAATAATAAGTATGTAAGCGACAAGCTATATTTTAGTTGTGCTAAACAGCAACTTCAACTTTAATCAAATATCAAATCAAATATCCTTCACGGCTTCCGTAGACAAGTGCAAAGTCAGACCATACTTATGGGCCTCCGTATAGAAGCAAGGAGACTGATTTGAATCAGAAATGAACAGACATTGTTTCTGTTCATTCAGTTCCTTTTTTGCAAAAAGTCAAATATAAAAATGTTTACAATTGCTATTGTCTTAACTCTTTCCCTCATTCTATTTCTGAGCATGCGCAATCTTGTTTCTTTGTATAGCTAGAATAAACCCTAATTTAATTATCATAATGTTTTTTAAGAAAGGCAAAACAGGTGTTACTCGTCTGCTTGTGCTTAGAGCTAGGTAAATCCAAGCCATGCATGTAAATGTTTCTTCGGTTTTTATTGATTACCCTCCGTGGGCTATTAATATATAGTCGTGTGATTTTTTTAATGTATTTTATACTGTCTGCTGTGCTTGTGACATTACTACTTAAAGCGACGCTTGGAGTTTTTAATTTTATCTTTTGGGGTATGTTTGTTAGTCATCAAACCTACCAGTTTCGATTATTACTCTAAAGAGGATTTGATCAAAGAAGGACACTGCACCCCCTAACCCCCCCTCCCCCTCCGCCACAGTCGCATCCCCGTTGTTTTTTGTGTTTTGTGTTTTTTTGGGGGGTTGTCAATATATATAAAGGTGGATGCACAAGTTATTTAATATATATCATTCAACGCTCAAACAGCTGCTTTCAAAAAATGAATGTCTAGTATTATAATCAAATCTGAAAGTAACTTGAAGAATTGGAAAACACAGAAATTGAATAATCAATTTATACGTCACTATATTTTGAAACGAAAGTTGGCCAGAAAATGTAATGAACATACATTGTTTGTGAGAACTCAGTATTGAACTGCATCGGACAAAATTATGTATCACATTTGAAGACGCTTTAATGTGTTTTACATGAAAACTATAAGAAACTCAGACGAAATTCCACATATTATTACGCTTCTGTTACATTGCTAGTATGTATATATATATATATATACTCTGTATAAGGAATATATATTACCATATTTCGTCTAGCCCCCATCTATAGACAAACCAATGAGCAGGTACTGAGCCTACTTCAGTCAGTAAATGAGTTAATACAATCATCGTTATTTTACCATCAGACAACCCAGTAGTACCCTATATGGGCTACTTGTTAACCTCTCCCTTTGTAGCATGACATTGGCTTGTTAAACAAGCTTCAGAATAACTCTAAATATACTAAGGCATGCATACTGTTTATTTCACAACGCTGACATTTCGGTACGGTTTTTACAGCACCTACACCCAAACCCTTCCCCTTAACCCGACTATCCACACCCTACCCTTATGTGATATCACATCACCATATCCCATCACTTCGCACAACAGTACACCACTTCACACATATATTTACACCGTGTGTAGAAGATGCCTTTCGGAACCTCGCCGGCTCGTTACAAACAGCTGTTGATTTCAACAGCTCTCATAGACCGAGCCATTTCTCCGCGGACGTTAGCCCAGTGGAGTAAACGTATCAATCATATTGCAGGTATAGCATTACCCATAGATGTCAAGTTAATGAATATTTATGAAGTAATCTATCGCCACCAAATAATATATAACCATATCTGGTGATGATGTTGCAGCGAAACAAGAAAAGTCATAACTTGATTTTATTTCCAACAAGGTCACAGGGGACAGTGATGAAGTTTTTCAATTATGTAACATCTTGTTTTTCTATTAACATATATATTCGACTGTATAAACATGTAAACGATACCCGATGAAGAGAAGAATGCGTGTGATGTGATGTCGTCAGCGTATATGGCTTTATCGTATGCAGGCGTGGATTCGGGGATGGGGGTGTGGGTTTACATGCCCTCTTTTCAGCCCCCCCCCCCACCCTCCTCCCTTACTAATGAATAAGGACAGCCATGCGTGTCGAGTGAACTAATATATACCTAACTTATAGCCTAAAATGTGCCTCAAAAATGCAAGTATATTGTTTTCTTTCTGGGAGGTACCCCCAGACATCCATACATTGAGGGGGGGGGGGCGAATCTCTTTCTTACTTAATGATTCTGAATCAACCCCTGGAATAGTTAGTAAATATATACCTTGGTTGGTTCAATTATGACGCACTTAAAGAGCTGCTTAGACTTTGAACTTCAAAATATATCAATTTACACAATTCTTTTTTGAAAGAGATCAACTTACTGGTATATTATTTTTTTAAATTTGTTTTAGTATTTGAACAGCGCATTAGGTAAATTTGAGTTAATAGTGCGCTATAATAAATGCATAATAATAATTACAATCATAATGATGACGATGATGATTATGATGACGACGACGACGACGACGGCGGCGGCGGCGGCGATGACGATCATAATAATAATAATAATTAATAATAATAATATAAATATGAATAATAATAATAATAATAAGAATATAAAGAATCCTAATAGTATGCAAGGGCATGCACCACGTGAAGGTTGAATGCACCCGTGACCAGTTCTCAACAAGATGTCCTCAAGATTCCCCACTCTCTCTCTAAATCTAACAATTCTTCTAAAATGATGTATCGCTCTTCTGATTTGTCCTTCAACGTTCCGCTCCGCGGGGTGTGTCCAATTGCTAATGAATATTAATGAGTTCAATCAGTTGTCACGTTGTATGTTCGTGATGACGCTTAGAACCTTCTGTCGAGCAGCAAAGAGACGTGATTGGATATAATAAAAAATAATAAAAAAAAACGTCGAAGAAATTTACAGTCACGTTTATGACAACAAATTCACAGTCACGTTAATGTCAATGCCCTTATGGCAATTTTTTTGTCGGAACTTTGGTCTGCAATATTACCATAAATTAGTACTCAAAATAGGCTTATGATTAGTCTAACTAAAAACACCCTCCACGATTTAGTTAACCAAATGAAGTTTCATAAACTAAATTAATGAACAGCTCTTTAGTCCCACAACAATTCGTAGCCGATAGATACATAAATAATAGTATAGCGTAGGCAGTCGCTTCTCGGTAATTTGACTAAGATAGTTATATGCAATATCACCCACCCACCACCCGATACACAAAGAGAACGCAGCAACTACGACAATTCTGACTAAGATAGTTATATGCAATATAGTTACTTCCAAAGTAAAATCTGTATCGTGTTATAAATAGGTTGCATGTGCTGCTATTAGGATTACAGTAAGAACTTAGGATATGTGTAATCCCAATAAAATCCAGTTTAATGCATTTTTGGGGGGGGATTACACATATCCTCAGTTCTTACTGTAAACCTAACAGCACATGCTACCGATTTATCAGATTTATCAGTACGATCCAGTTTTTACAGTGGTACAAAGCTTTTAAAACTTACAGTATACTGAAATCTCTGATGTGTGAATCTGCTGGCAGTATATCTTTATTTTCCCTGATAACAAGGGACTCGTGATTCGCATTGGACGTCCCATCGTGAATTTAAAAGCGGGTTACAGTCTCGATACAAGGGGATTGGGGTTGAGGATGAACCGTGTCTTTGAAAAATACACAAGTCACACATGTTGTGACAGAAAAGAAACTGTTTTGATTATGTTTACTTAAATTCTAAGCAGTTATAATTACGTCATTAAATGACGGCATTTCTTTTGTTTAAAGCTTCCTATCTACAGTTTTAAATCATAGCACTTCTATAGTAACATGCTGACATAACCACAGTTGTGATCATACAAACGGGTTTAGATTAAGTGTGGTGCAATTAATGTTGCAACGCTTAGCTTTTACTTAGCTTTTGTGTGTGTGTGTGTGTGAAGTTTGCTTCTGTATGTGCGTTTTCTTACTTCAAACACTTCAGTACTGCGCGCAGGTTTAGCAGGCTTATAACTATTGTATTTTTTTTGTAATAATGTTTTGCTATATTAGTTGAACTATGTATTACGAAATCGATGTATTCTCAGAGTATGATAATTTATACACGGTTTTCTGTACCTATACATTATCGAACGTGCCGGGGTTTTGCTCAATACACTTGAATGGGTGCTCTAACACTAACCAATATGAGTTACTTAGCCAAGTGAGACGAACTCTCATCCAAACAGGGTTAGTTACTTATAAGGGATAATGTACAGTCCTTTACAGTCCAGTATAGCAGTTATGTATTTAAAGGTAAATACTATTTGCAAGGAGGAAACGTACGTTTAAAGTATTATAACAAGCTATATAACACCTCGACGTAAATACCAACATGCGTTAGAAAAATTGTAGTACTTCTACCTCAAGGAACGCGAACACGTTATATATATATTTATATATATATACTGACCTTATGAAATGAAAAGACTTATCAACTTTGGCCACGTGTGTTTTAATCATTTAATATAATGTGAGTACGGTGTGTAGATACAGTTTGCAAACGAGTAACGTCTTGGCATCAACGTGCACATATAAACAAAGTTCTTAAAGCCCTCCTCCCCTCCTCCCTTCCCCCTTCCTAGCCTCATCCTCTCCTCCCTTCCTCCCTTCCTCCCCTCCTCCCTTCTTCCCTTTCTATCCTCATCCTCTCCTCTTCTTTCTCTTTCTCCTCCCCTTCTCCATTTCCTCTCCTTCCCATTTCTTCCAGATGGTCGTTCATTCAATCAATGTCAATGTTAAAATAAGACAACTCCCTGCTCCAAATACAACAACTGCAGTCATCTATATATAATCAACACTGTAATTGGCTGGCGTGTTGTAATATTATCCATATATCTCGTCAAAGTCGTTACAATCACTCGTCTTAAGTTTAATGATCATGAACTTCTCAAACCATCAGGCAACATCGGTCGTAAACGTCTAGATCTACTGATTCAAAATGAAAGAACAGAGAAAATGAACTTCGTGCATTTTAAGAGGCATTTCGAAGTTTTGTTTCTATTGTTTTTGTGTTCGCGTGGGTTGGTGGGTGGGTGTGTGTGTGTGCGTGAGTGTGCATGTGTGTTCAACTTTATAGCAAAGTACCGTGAGTTGGAGATCAATTTACATGTGATAAAAGTATTTAGTTTTCTTTTCCACGACAAATCACTGATATTCGATGCACTGATATTCGATATATATATATATATATATATATATATATATATATATATATATATATATATATATATATATATATATATACATATATATATATATTTGGTTACTTATGAAATCTATATAATAGGCATATTTATAACTTTTTATCATGTTTTGTCAATTCCCCTTTATAGTTCATGTTATAATGTTACGTACATTTTTTGTGTTTGTTGTGCAGGTCGTACATTGGCTGAAGTCTGCGCATTAATACGAGAGGGCGCTGCCAGGTTGTTAAACTTCACCACGAGTTTTGATATTATTATCCTGATCCTGTACTGGACGTGCATGATCCTCACTTTTTGGAAAATGGCGGTAAGAATATTAATTTTTCTAAATGTATTTATAAACGTCACGATGACGTAGTTCATTCCACTCCCAACATTATGAAATTTAACCAAATTTATGGCTACGATAATAAAAGACGAAGACTGTTTCACCTGGTATTATCCCCTTTCAAAATATACCATTCGGCTTGGCATACCTATAAAACTTGGTAATGCTGTGTAAATTGCAACAGATTTCAAAAGCAACAGGGGGGCACTCTGTTCAAACATATCACTTGAGTAATACGCCCTCATTAACAGCTATACAAAGCCAGTTCAAATGCATTCACACACCAGTAGAATCACTGTCGTCGAGTGGTACGGACTTAGGTCTGTGACGCAAGGTCCTACCCTCGACGGATGAGTCCCAAAAGGACGAAACCGGTCAAGAAGTGGAATTTCTCTGGTGTTTTGATCATTATTATTATATATATATATATATCATATAATATATAATATAATATAAAATATATATAATATATATATATATAATAAATGCAAATGGATCCCCTTTAAAAGCAAAAAATAAATAAATTAATCGAAAAGATGGCAAATTTGAGCCCAAAAGTTGAATTGGAAGCCACCCGATGTGAAATTTATCTGCCTCATTCATGGTCGCTTAAGCGTCATAAAGATAACTGACTGATTACTATTATTAATCTTTCCACAATAAACTGAAATGATAATCTCACGCTTAATCTTTTAAGTAATAATAAGCATTATTTTCATATCACAGTTATAGTCGTTTTCATGTTGCTGTTAGACACTAACCAATATATGGCCAGCAACTTCCTTCAAACAGTTTCCCCAAAATTGATGATACTCACTGCACAAAATTTTTAGTTTTGTTGCAAATGAACTTATATCGATCCCTTAAATCACGAGTGAAGCTTCGATAATTTATCAATTTCGCGCCTTAGTCGATCTAAACGTCAAACTGAATAGGAATGATGAGTAATATTTCTTAGAATTAATACCCTTTACAGCAATTATGTTTGTTTTTCTCTACAAAAAGAAAGGGGCAAAAACAAGGTCGTTGAAATGTCATTTTGGTGTTATTAATCATATCAGGCTTGGCAACGTAACATTTTGATTGTTGAGGAAGTTCATGACCAAAGTAATTATTTTGAAAATCACATTAATATTTCCGAGAAACTTCTATGAATGCGTTATCTTAGCATTAAGTGATTAAAATCCGCTTCTGATTAAACTTGCGGTTTTTATCGCGGTTTTACCGAGAAAAAAAAACACCCACTATACGTCTTGTATCCCAATCTACAAACCTTTGTAATATTAATTATATCGAATAAACACACTTTACTAATTTATCTGCACGTTGATTAAAAGCACGGAATTGCGATCAGTTTTGATGGATTCTTAAAGGTTATAATCTTGTCTGTAGCCAGACCAGGGCAAGTATACCCCCTGCCGCCCCCCCCCCCCTCTACCCGCACACCACCCAGCCATCTCCGTAAAGCCACCACCATGTGTACACACGTTGCATGAAACGAGTATTATACCCCTCCTTAAATTATTACATTGTTGGTGCCCAATCAACTCAGAATTCATTGCTATACGGGCCTGCGTATGATATTTGACCGTTACAGTCATTTACCTAGGCAAATATCATTGCTTCATTTCATATTTTTCATTTATTTAATCCAGTATAAATAATAAAATATTTATAAAAAAAGATTATACAAACATAAAATATATTAATAATAAACAATGTTTAAGATGTTATAAGATGTTAAGATGATATAAGGTTTTTAAAAATAAAAAAAATAAAAAAATCTAAATCAAAGGAACCAAAAGTCGTAGATTGAAAGAATATTGCAGCAAGATAGATGAATGAGTTTCTAAAGAGATGTATTCTATATTTTGGCAAGATGTGTCGATTTCTGCAAGATTTTGTTAGAATACTGTTTAATGAAGAATACAGAGGATGGTTTTGGTCTGCATTAATTGTTTTTGCCATCAGAATGAACTCGTTTCTAGCAGTCGCATTTACAGTGTCTAATTTGTCCCACCCTGCACACCAAAGGTGGGTACACTTAATACAAGTCGCTTCCTGTGCACTACAGTACGCCACATCTATGTGTCCCTTGGTGGTGGGGAGGGGGTGATAAATTCCTATGGGGTGCAGCCACAAACCGGCCTACGCAACTATATTCACAAATTATCGCTCAGGTCACCATTTATATACCTGGAAAAAGACGAATTGTGCCTCGCCAACGGACACATGCAACATCAAATTCCTTAGTTCCCAAATCCATTGTTTGTTTTTTTCCATTTCATCACAACGCTACACAATACTGCCATATTTTTAATATTGGAAAAGCACTGGAACTATTAACATCAGACAGTCCATATTCTCCAAACCTTTTATCTAAAGGTGGGGGCGTGTAGGACGGGTGGGATAAAAAGAGTTTCACCTTTTCCACCTTTCACGCCGACAATCATACCATCTCCACAACAAAGTATTACCTGCTAAATCCCACTGTTTTGGAGTAACTCCATACCAGATGGCCCATCTTGTAGTGAAAGTTGAGGAAAAGTTTGTGGTAACTTTATCCTCTTAAAAACATAGTTCCTTCCCACTACTCCTCCAAATTCGCCTCCCACCCCCACCCCACCCCACCCACTACCTCATATTCAGTTCTCTCTCCACCGCCCTTAGACGAGAGCATTGAAGAAAAAAAATTCGTTTTGTTCTAGTTTCATTCATGGATGTCCAATTTTTTCTTTTCTTCTTGTCCTTTTCTTTCTCCAGCATCCTGATGAGCCTACGAGTGTTAAGAGCGACTTATCAAAGAGATCTGTCGAGGCCTACACCTCAATCGAAGAACATCTTATTCCACAGATTAGTAAAGCTCTTCGAGATGCCATCCGAAACTCGACATCAGAAGTAAAGGATATGCTCAATGATAGAATAGATGGCATTCAGGAATTCATCATTGAAGAAATCCCCCCGACACAGCCGCCCCCATCATCTAACAGCACATCGAACACGGCTGAGACGTGGGCCAAAGCTACTTTCGCCCTGGCCACTACTGCTTCTTTTATACGACTTTTAGTGCTGACTTTGTCCAGCCAATTTATTGGACCTCTTCAAATTTCCCTTGGAGGAATGTTCTACGATATTGTTAAGTTTGTGGTGGTGTTTGTGGTGGTTTGGGCGGCTTTTGGTATCGGACTAAACACCATCTTTTACGTTTATGAGGAGGCCGAGTTCGAAGCTTGTATGGCCAGAGAATCAGCACAAATGTCTTGTCGAGACGGGCCTTTCTTAACGTAAGAATTGCCTTTCTTATTTTTTTTAGAAAATATATATCTTTCCTTTAATTTCTGTTTTGTTTTCTATATTTTTGCCCTCTGTTAGAGTTACACCCCCATCCTCTGGTATGTTTATATTGTGATTTGCTATTGATGGTGTCTCTGAAATCGTGAAAGCCCTAACTTAAAAATCTATCTACATAACCCCCTTTTCCAACTCTAATTTTCTTTATACTACTAAAAATATTTCTTTTCAAGTTTCAATCTAAATATTAATTGTCTTCTTTTCTTGTATGCACTTGTATACCTTTCTGTTTTTCTGTTTTTTCATTTTCATGCGACTGACTTTGTCTTCAGGACACATTTGGTCTCAATTGTGATATCAGAAAATATTTATTTTGACATAATATAAAAAATTACTGTGATATTGCACTACATTATCTTAAGATCAACATAGTTTGTAGTTGAGGGACTTTCACAATTGTCAAACTTTATCGACATTATTGTAAAAAAAAATATATATATATGGTGAGATAATAACGAAACTATTGCGATATCACACGAAATTGTTGGTACCATCATATGAGCTTAGTAACCTGTAATATTATGTATCATGTTTTACTTCATGTGTACAGAGTATGGTCGTCCATGCAGATCCTGTTTTGGTCGCTGTTCGGCTTGGTCGATTTGGAGATGCTTTCACTGATCCCTGATGACCACATGGTCACTAAGCAGCTGGCGAGGGTCATGTTTGGATTCTATATGATGGTAGCTGTTGTAGTCATGCTCAACGCATTGATTGCTATGATGAGCAATACGTACACAAGAGTCGAGGTACTATAGGCAAATTTTTAATTTTTAATAATTAAAAAAAAATATGAGAGGGGAGAGGGGGAGTACAAATTCGAATAATTATGCATTTTATTATCTTTAATAATAATAAATCTAAAATAAAAATTAAAACATTATCAATGTTGATATTTGCAAGCTGGGAATATTGTAATCGTTGGATTTAACAACAACAACAACATTAGGAGAGGGGAAGGGGTGAGGGGGAGTACAAATTCGAATTATTATGCATTTTATTATCGTTCATAATAATTAATCTAAAAAAAAAATAAACAAAATTATCAATGTTGATATTTCAAATGCTTGGAATATTTGGTTTCTTCTTCCTCCTCATTTTTATTCTTCCATTTATTCGAGTTCTGTTTTGTTACATTATAGTTTGAAAAAAAAGTTGAAGATTTGTTACTTTTATTCCAATCGTCTCAAACGTTGATTGAAATTTCAATCTCTATTACAATTGAAAAATGATATCTTAATTTGTCTGACGTCACATCAGGTTTTTAATTTCAATCGTAGCCAACTTTTTGCAACATTAATGTAACTTCAATTGAGAAGATAAAAAATATAAAAAACAAACATTTTTCTTTTGGCAGGAAAATTCTGATACAGAATGGAAATTTGCTCGTGCTAAAATGTGGATTTCTTTTCTCCAACCACATGGTGTTGTACCGCCACCCTTCAACTTGATTCCAGGAGTAACCGATTTCAAATGTCTTCGAAACTTTATCACCAAAAAATGTTTAAGGAATGGTCGCGGGAACAATGATGACGTAAGATTATGTGCATTAATTAATTAGTAATCACCAGTCGATTCAATTGTTTTAAATTTACTCCCTTGTTAAATCTTCCCAGTTTACCTCATTATCATAAGGTTCATTTTTATTTTTTAAATTTTGTCTTTGCTCCTTATTTGGAGGTGTGACGGGGGGGGGGGGCGCATGTCTTAATTAATAAACTATGATATTATTGTGTCCTTTGATGAGATCAAGTTATAACGTCTCTTAATATTTTAATGGTATCATCTACTTCTTTTTCTGTTCTAATTCGTCTGTGATAAAAATCAGTGAAAGCAAAATAAGGAATTTATTGAAAACACCTTTTTTTTATTTATTGTTTTATCATTTCTTTCAGAGACATCGAATAAAAAATGAACGATTTGAGAAACAATTTAATGTAAGTAAAACTTGAATCATTTTAATAATATTAAAGTGTGACATAAGGTAAAGAATTAAATGCGACTGTTTGTTTTAACAAATACATTTGAGTGATTTGCTGTATATAGAAATGGATTTGATTTATGTTAATTTTACCAACTTGTGAATTTCTAAGCTGATAATACAACTGTGTCAAATTTTTCGCAACCATATTGACCAGGGGTTCCCCTAACTGGGGTGTATGAACCCCCAGGGGGTGCGTGAGTCCATCCCAGTGGGTTCGTGAGACGTTTCTGAAAGTCAAAACTAGAGTACTTTTTATTGAACTAAAATCTGATATATCATATAATTTAGTAATGTACAAAAGTCGTACCTATCGACAAACTCTTTTCGCGTTCCATACGCATATGTTGCCATAGTAGTACCGTATCGTGCATGTGATACTTGATCTTTACGAAGCAGCACTGTTATGCGTATTATAGTATAATAATGACTCAGACCATGTCTCGAAAAGTTGGGGGTTCGTAGACAACTCTGACATCCACTGGGGGTTCGTGGGGAGGGGGGGGGGGAGTTAGGGAAACCCTGATATAGACCATTTACTACCCCTGTAGCTTCATAGTTTTACGAAGACACCGGGTTGCGGTACGGTGTTCTTCATTGCGACAAAAAAAATACATATTTGACGTATAATCTTCAAAATATTCACTTTAACACAATTCTTGAAATGTATATGTTGATATTCATTGCTATTTCGTTCCTTCTTGAATGATCTCGCAAAGTTTGTTTTAATCACTCCTTTTTCTTGTCTTATTTTTTTACAATAAATACAAAGCAGTTATGACCTCTTTCTCCATCAAAGTTGTTATATTTTTTAACTTTTTTTAATTTAATAATGAACAATTATGTTTGCTGTATTTCTAGTCTTTCCCTCGAGTCCTGTAATCCTACCTTGCTATATTAATGAATTGTCTCTTGAAATTCCTTTGGGTAGGAGGTCGTCAGAGAATTTGTGGAGCGGTATATCGTTGAGCAGACGACAGTTGGCATAGAAACCGCAGCGGAGGTGACAAGAAAAGACATCATGGCAATCAGAACGGATGTTGCTATCTTCAAGTAAGTATATTCCCTTTTGCACGGACCCCACGACCCCCTCCCCCTCTCCCCTATCTCCACTCATAGCAGCGGCCACGGACAAATCTCTTACCTGACCAGTTTGAGGCAACATTTCTATAGGAATGTAGCAGGCTGCAGCTAAAGGGAACTTGCTTTACAGCAAGCCCACAGTGACCACCATTTTGTAAATTGCTGAATTTGTATCTTTACCTTTTCTGTTCAGTGTTGTCATGGAAATGAATAAATTCGGCTTGTTTAAGGAAATCGTGGTGAAAGCAGTGAGTTAAAATATCAACATTTAGCAAAATTGCAAAATATGGTTTTGAAAAAAAGTCACTACGATGTCTATTAATATTCTCAAAACTTCTTGATTTACAAATAACAAATTTTAATATGCATCTAAGACTTGCCATGGATTGTAATTGAATAGGGTGATTGAAGCTACTGTGAGCACTTGCTTTTTGTTTCACTGCCTGCACTGTTAATAAGAATGGTCACAAAGGTGCCTAACCAAAAGTCCCAACATTGGTCACCATATCAGGAAACCCACAAAGTTATAAGATCAATTTGGTTCTCCTATGTTCCTGTAAACTCAAGACAACTAAGGGGATAGTGTGGGAGTGGGGCGGGGGGGGGGCGGGGGGCGGGGGGGGGGGGGCTTCAACCTCCAAATATTATTAATCTGTTCCTGTGTATACACAGACAACCTTTTCTAATAAATCGCACAACCCATCCCAAGTCAATGACTATCTATTAGCCTAACGTAGAGTTTGTGGTTTAGTTTAGTTTAGTAGAAAAAAGGATCAGGAGGGACACTTAAGTCCCCATCAAGGACCCTATAAAGAGAGGGAAAAACTGAAGACACAAACACTCAGACCCGATTACAATGCTTAAAGTGCTTGTCCAAAGCATTCTTAAACCCATTGACACTACTTGCGAGTACAACTTTCTCAGGCAAACTATTCCACTCATTCACAACCCTATTAGAAAAAAAGTTATGCCGAATATTAATCCTACTATGCGACTTTTGAAGTTTAAGACAATGACCTCTAGTACAACTACTGTTTGCAAGCATGAAAAAGTCGGTAAAGGATAAATTGTCGAAACCATACACAATCTTGAAAACCTGGATCAAGTCCCCACGTAACCTCCTAAGCTCCAGTGTGGTGAGATTCAACAGTTGTAACCGCCTATAATAAGGAACCCTCTTTAAGGAACTAATCATCCTAGTAGCCCTCCTCTGGACCTTTTCAAGTACTTCCTTATCCTTAGCAAAATAAGGGTTCCAAGCCTGCACAGCATACTCCAGATGAGGCCTAACCAACTGCTTATAAAGCCTAACTACGATGTCCTCTTTCAGAAAACTAAAGTTCCTCTTGATCATACCTAAAACCCTATTACCTCTTTTAGCAGCTTCAAGACAGTTCCCTCATTCTCTATAATTCAGATTTCCCACTTTCTTCAACCGTAAGGTATTAGTTGGGTAAACAGCTACTCTATCGCATTTACAGATGGAGGACTAAGTGAGACCATATACGATATAGTCTCTGTCTTTCAACGTAAACAAGGTCGTTAATAGATTCGGAGCACTAAGCCTAGGCTATGGAGACTTTGACATAAGACAAAATAAAAAATTTAAGAAATCATTGTGTGTGGAATTTGGAGATATTAGTATGTTAGAAATATGGGAAGAAGTTAATACAATAATAAAGGGGAAAGGGGCAGGTGAAAAGCTTTCGAAAATTGAAAAATAATAATAATAATAATTTTGTCTTTCATTTTATTTCAGATATGAAGCGTTCAAGTCTCTCAAAGTAACCAATAGCATTTTCCAAGCCTTATCCGAACATCTCGATACAACCAAAGGCAAACTAACGCCAGTGGATCTCGCTAATAGAACCGCTCTCTTAATTTCCGATAAAATCCGTGAGTCTAAAGAGGACACTCGTTTGAAATGCCAAAAAGTGGTTGAATATCTCAAGGAATATTCCGATCAGGTACGCACTAAATTAGGCTTACCAGAGGAGGGTGCACTGAAGATTGATGCAGCTCTTGGTGAAGATGAAGATGAAGAGAGGTACGGAGATGCTGCTGATGAGGCCAACAGCGCAGTTGCCACTGACTACGAACGGGCGCAAGACGGGGATCTCGCCGAAGGGATTCGGGTCCAAGATAACGAAAGTGTAGTTGTTAAAGATGGTGCAGCGACTCTTGCGGAGGATGAAGATGTTGTCGCGTAATATTTTCATAGCATTGTGAAAAACTAAATGCGACCCGTTCAAGAAATTATCGAGAATACCTGTTAGGGTGAACTCTGAAACTAACGAAATTGCTAGAAGAAATTGTGCCATCAGCATATCCTCAATTGTGGTTGGCGCGCTCGCGAATGTTTCAGATATTCCGTTTACACACTAATTGGTGCGAAATATGGGGGGGGGGGATGGGGGAAAAAAGCAGTGAACATGTGTGAGAGAAAGGTATTGGCAAGCTATAGTGTGAGTACCGGATGAGCGAAATAATTGTAACTTGAATAAACAAAGAGCTTCAATCTATAGTTGCCTTTACTCATTCTATCTCTACCACTATTACTGTTTTCTTCCCTCTCTTTCATTATTGCTTGCACAATTAAAAAAAGTTGTATCTTTTCTTAATTGAAATTATTTACAATCAATGAATGAAATCAAGTTAACATCGCAGGTTAAAAAAATATCGACAGGAGTTGTGTCGGTTGATTGGTGAGTGCACGCACATCTTAATTTGCCCTCCGTGAAAACGGTCAGAAAAAAGAGATTGCTCAAGACAGATTTGAACGTTGCAGCGGTAAAATGAAAAATGTATGCCTTAATCAAGCTGCCACTCAGCGTGCACAATGCGCATGTGCGTGAAGGACACTTCCGGGTCACTTCAAACAAGCATATGAACGCAAGCTCGTATCATATTTGTAAATATGCAAATTAAATGTTTACAAATACCAAAAACAATGTAAACTTAGGGTAATGATTTTTCGAGTTGAATTTCCCCTCTTTTTTTTTAACGAATGCTTTTTGGGAGTTCCTACTCATATAAGAGTGTAGGATTGTTAATAGTAAGATTTCATACTCTGTAAAGATTATAAATGAATTTAAAATTTATTTAATCACAGTTTACATGAATTTCATTCTTCTCCTCATAGCACCAAAGATATTTCGGTGTTTCTCTTTAGTTGACCACTTACAACGTCTATTTGCACATGCGCAGTTCATATCATGACTTCCATTTAATACTTTCCATATCACGAACAACACTTGTTATTTGGTCATATTCTTTTCATGTTTAAATATAAATAGTTGTAAACATGCAGAGTATAATATTAAAATGACGGTATTGACAAAGATAATCAGAGGAATATTATCAAGACTGCTTACTTTTTTCTACCTGATATCGATAGCTAAATTCCAGTTTTAAAGTAAGAAATCTTTTTTTTTTTTTATCTATAAACCTGAATTATCAATACAAACTTGCAAGATCAACTGATCACCCAGCTTTATAAGAAAATATATAAAGAAAAGTAATTTCACTAATCCAGATTTTTACCGCTTGAAGAAACCGGTTTCGATTGGTAAACTAAAGTAATTTCGATAAACCAGGTTTTTGATCGATAAGAGTTTTTCCGGGTGATATTTCAGTTGATCACCCGATAAACTGGTTAATCTGTGACCAATAATTATCATTCGAAAATGTTGCAAAGGACAGAAAAAAAATATCGAAGTTCACAATTATTATTTGAAAAACCATTTACCTTTGTTTTCTAGTTTTGGAGCTATATAATTTGAAGTATATATATATTATTTCAATAAATATTATACATATATATAGATATATATACACATATATATATATATACACACACACACACATATATATATATATATAAATATATATATATATATATATATCTACATATACATATACATATATATCTACATATATATATATCTACATATACATATATATCTACATATATATAGATATATATATATATATATATATAAATATGTATATATATATATATATATATATATATATATATATATATATATATATATATATATAATTAATAACCTTCTTCTCGTATACATGCGAAGTTGTATACAAAACATTGATTATTTCAATAACGTATCTTTACTTAAACTATATATATCTCGATAATTTGAATTTGGGTGAGTTTGAGTTTGACTTAAATTATTTTTACTTTATTGTAGCAATTTAAGACAGAAAAGTAAATTATTTTAACTTATAACTGTGGTTTATCTATATATTTCTCAGCATCACCCAATCCGAGAAATTACGTCTAATTTGAATTAATACTTTTAGGCCACCAGAAAGGTTCGGACATTGGTTTTTTTTTTTTTTTATCATGAGGTTTTGTAAAATCGCATAGAGAATACTACATTGATATAAATTTGCTGCGTTTAAGTTTCGCTTAGACTTTACGAAATTTTAAGGGTGTCTATGTGAGAGAGTGTATATGTGTGATTATCATCGGATACGGACTTCTGGGATATCATTAAATAACAAAATAAATTGAAATGACACCAGATGACCACACGTGACAGCCACACTACACACTTCCACTATGGACTTCCATCCTATCATCTTTCCCTACCACTGTGAACAAGAATATCCACTTTGTGGTCACTGTTGAATATATGAGTTATATAATTACTATATATCGTAATATCATTACTATATTAGTTACATAATTAATATATTAGTGATATCATTACTATATTAGTTATATAATTAATATATTAGTTATATCATTACCATATTAGTTATATCATTACTTTATTAGTTAAAGGAAGCTATACCGTATGATTCTCGTATGATACACCTATATTATTCCAGGTGTATTCTTCTTGATTTCTTAGACATAACAATCAATTAGCAAACCCATTAACTAAGCAAAACATTAAAACAATCTGTTTATTGATCTAAATACCGATAAAATCACTCAATAATGGTTGTCATTATCATTATTATTAATTTATAATTTGAACTTGTTTTTCACTAACCCAAGTCGGTAAAGATAGATTTTTGTCTGAAAGTAATGGTTATGATTTCTGCTGATGGAATAATATACATCAAGGAGGGATATTACAATCAAATACCAGGCGTGGATCCAGGGAGGAGGATGGGGGGGGAGAGGGGCGGGGGGACTCTACACAAAAATTAGTTAAAAGTAGTTATTAGCACAAACTTGCGTATGTCCTTATTAAACACGTACCGTAACTTATGTTTTAAATATACCTCAGAATGCACAATTTTCACGTTTAAAATTTCATTTTTTTGCTTGAGGTGGACCACAGACATCCCCCTTACCCCTCCCTAACGGCTAGTTGGGTTCAACGACCAGACGAATAGACCCCTTCCTTTTTTTTTAAATCTTGGATTCGTCCCTGAGATGTGATAGTGTAACTACAAAATATACATGAACAAGAAGAACAAAAGATTTTTTTTTCATTTTTCTTTTCTATCCTTTGTTATATTTTTATTCTTTTCTCTGACATTGTTGTGTTTTCTCCATCATTTTTTTGGGGCTAAACAATCAAACTTCGTGGTACTATAAGTATGGTTATAAGTATGAGTAACAAAATATTATCATGCCATATTTTGAGATTAATGAATGGATAATGGTGAGAGATCAGACCTCGTAATAAAATTATAATTATTATTTATTATTATTATTATTATTATTATTATTATTATTATTATTATTATTATTATTATTTATTATTTTATATCTCATTGTAAATAACATTTCCTTCTTTTCAATGTCCTGAAAACTGTCATCATCGGGAGGCAAATGAAAGAGTTAGAAATAAAACAGTTAAAATAAACATGCTGTCTGTTTGCTGCTTCTTCTGTTTGTTTGTTTGTTTCTGTTTCTTTCTTTCTTTCTGTTGGATGAAGATGAAGAGGCAGGTATCCACTTCTCATCAATAAGGCCCACCCACCCTCTCATCAATAAGGCCCACCCACCCTCTCATCAATGAGGCCCAACCACCCTCTCATCAATAAGGCCCACCCACCCTCTCATCAATAAGCCCCACCCACCCTCTCATCAATAAGCCCCACCCACCCTCTCATCAATAAGGCCCACCCACCCTCTCACCAATAAGGCACACCCACCTTCTCATCAATAAGGCCCACCCACCCTCTCATCAATAAGGCCCACCCACCCTCTCATCAATATGGCCCACCCACCCTCTCATCAATAAGGCCCACCCACCCTCTCATCAATAAGGCCCATCCGCCCTCTCATCAATATGGCCCACCCACCCTCTCATCAATAAGGCCCACCCGCCCTCTCATCAATATGGCCCATCCGCCCTCTCATCAATATGGCCCACCCACTCAGTTGTATGTATGTACGTATTTTAGATCCTCATGCAAGCAGGAACTCGCGAAGAAGCCATCATTGGCTTATCAAAGCCGCAAGCTGACCGAAGTCAGTCTCTTACATTTATATTTAACGTCCATGATTATGATTTTTTTTTCAATTGTCAACAACTCTGTAACTTGACGACATACATTAATCTTGGAGTGACTCGAACTCGGGACCTTATGATTGAAAGGCACCGGCGTTAACCACTGAGCTAACACTCCTTGCTAACACTGTGCTAACGCTCCTTGCTAACACTGAGCTAACACTCCTGTTCGCGGACTAAACACTTCCAAAAAAAAAAAACCCACAAGCCTCGTCCCGTCTCGTCAGACCTCAAATAGCTAGAATAATATGAATTCATTGACACAGTTCAATTAATAGTACCATACCTGCCCGAGGAAACCCAATATTGCTCACAACAACGTTGTTATACACTACAATAAGTCTTCGTTCTCGAAACTTTTCGCATAAAATTACAATGTGTGAATTAAACTGAAAGATAATTGTTGATACATATAGCCTGCCTATAAAGACATTATATGAATAATGCAGTCCAAAGAGACAGAAAGAGCAAACAGCTGTTAACAAACTGCTAATCTATTATACAATAAAGAAAAATGTGTAGGTGAATGTGTCGGATTAAAAGATAGAAAGATTGACGTTTTTGATCCTAGGATTATCTTCCTCAGAAGCAGACTGGAACGAAACATGAGGAAAGTTAAGTTGAAAATAGACAAGACAGATTGGGCATACGAGGTCATTGGAACACTGGACACTAAGCAGAGAATAATACACCAGAGAATAATACACCGTGAGCACACCGGTCCCCTATTTAAGAAACTCAACTTACTAAAATTGCACAATCTTAAGCTTGCATTATTTGCCTTCAAGACCTGGAATGGATTACTATACCAGCTGCCTTTGCCTATTTTTTAACCAGTAACAGAGATGTACATAATCATAACACGAGGCATGCTAATCATGCCCACTATAATCTCTACAATACCACCATTGGAACTTTAAACCTACAAGACCGTGCAACAAAAACATGGAATCTTCTAACGAACGATTTAAAGAGTAAAAAGTCAGTCACATCCTTTAAGTAGTGGTTTTGTTAGGAAATAATAGCTAGTTACTGACTACTATCAAACTATACCTGTTTGTTATTACTATATATATATATATATATATATATATATATATATATATATATATATATATATATATATATATATATATATATATATATATATATATATATATATTGAACATTTAATTTGTCTTCCACATTGTTAAGCCTCCTCGATGACGTCATCATCGGTCTCAAATCAAATTTAAGACCGGTTCCCCTCGTATTTATCCCCTAATGGAAGACTTCGCTCCACTTTGTACTTTTGTGGCAAACAAAATAAATCAATAGGCCTTATACAGTATATACCACCCAATGTAAGTTGCTTGATCAGTTTGTATCTGTGAATAAGAGACAACCGTTAATCAGTATAAACTGAAGTGTATCAGTAACACCGTAACACATGTTAGACCTGTCAGCAGATGCCACTGTGGAAAAAAATTACTAACAGACGAATTCATTACTCAAAGTGTTGTCAGTTTAAACTAATGACTGGTTAGGAGTCTAAACAACTGTCCCTATGTGTGACTTGAAAGTATACCTTGTGAAGATGGTTCAAATTGCAGATTTTAAGCCTTTTGCAGTAAAGTGTCATCCACTTTCTGTTAAAATGTGGACGAAATTATTGGCGAAACCTAATTAAGAGTAGTCTGGTTAATCCAGTCAATCATTATGCATAGTATTGTGTTTTTAGTATTTCCTGTTTGTAAGTCCTTCTCAGTAGCAATCGGTCATAAATGAAACACATATTATGAAATTGTAACATGCATCTGATTTCCGGGTACTCACCTTTACCATATTTAACTGGATCATGAGCCATGAGAATCGGGTGTACTGGCAAGGTAAGGTAACTTTGAGGGGACAAGTAAAAGGGAACTTTGAATCTGTGATTACAATGTAAAATACTCATTGTTTGTGGCGTACGCAAATGCGCGGGGAAGGGGGTGTGGCACCTTCATCGTTAGTCGGGATTTTTTTTTTAAACTCAAAAGTATTTGTCAAACACCAAATTGCGTCTATGCCTAAGAATGCACCATTTGACTCTATACACTCTGAGTTTTCTTTACTGGGGATGTTCCCCTCTCTACAAGGTTGTCCCCCCCCCACGAGGCACCCCTATACAAGACCAGCATAAGTTGGTACTGGTACTCGAGGGTGTAGTTTTCTGTACTCGTACTCATAATAAGTTTGTACTCGCACTTGTCTCCTTCCAAAAGAAAATATTTTTTTAGTTGTGCTTGTACTTGGGAACTTGTACTCACACCCTATCTTTACAATCCCCCTCCCCCCCCCCCCCATAGTTGAACCTCCAATCATTTGTTCCAAAGGTGTTTTCTTTATTCCGTTATTATTTCTTCTGTTTTGAAATATTATCGTTTCGAACAACATGATTATTCGGGTGAGACACGATATCTCTGATAAATCGGTAGCATGTGCTATTAACCTTACATAAAGAACTGAGGATATTTGTAATTCCAACAAATCCCAAACAACTGGATTTGTAGGAATTACACATATCCTCAGTTCTTACTGTAATCTTAATAGCACATGCTACCGAATTATAGCACGATCCAGTTTTTTACTGTGGTACAAAACTGTAAGATTTACAATAGTAACTGTGTTCTCTATGTGTATCGGGTGCGATATCAACTCATTATATCAGTATTTACCAACTGTATGACTGTGGAATAGTGGTATTATTGACAGGCTGCAGCTTGGCAAGCCGTTTTTAACATTTACCTCTCTATTCTATACCGAAGTGGAATGAATACTTCAGTAGAACAGAAAAGTACTTTCTAAAACAGTCTGCCATGCATATACGTCTCTTGGTCAATGTTGTGGTATTCATTATCGATCTGTATAAAACAAGCTTAAGAGGCAGATCCTATTCCGCGACTTGAAAGCTATCCAATAAATGCACGCTATCTGGACGGCAACAAAACAAATCCCCTTCCCTGTAACAATGGTTGTACTACAAGAAACACTATCGTTCCAAGGAGGGAAACTATGCTAATCCGAGATTACCTCGGATAAAAAGTATGACGTTGATATGTTGCATCTCCCTGCGTGTAAGAACGTTGTTATAGTCCATCGTAATCAGTGTAATGTCTTAGTAGGCAAAGAGTATATATGTAAAGGCTATATATATATATATATATATATATATATATATATATATATATATATATATATATATATATATATATATATATATATATATATATATATATATGTATGTATATATATATATTAGCACCTGCAGATTGCAATTCCACTTTTGACAGGATTTCCTTCTCCGAAAGCGAAATTGACTTCTTTTATGGATATGTTATATACTGTGGACATGCCACCTTTAACATTTTTAAGACTACACGTAAAGGTAGGTCACCTTGTACCATTTTAAATACAATAAAATTTGTTTGAATGCTCGTCAATTATCAAAGCAGTGTCAGTCCAAACTTCAATGGGATCACCTCGGCTCAGCGAAACTCAATATTGCCACTTGTCTGTTTCACTGGTACTATATCTACAATGTAGAATAATGATTATTTTGTTCCAAAAAACGACCCCCCCCCCTTCTCCGTCTCTCCGTCCTCTTCGCCACAAGCAACCACCAAATAACCGTAGCAAATAACTGACTAAGAAACAAGAAAAGTTTCAAAATATAAATATTTCTCTCCACGTTATGGAGTTCCTTATCCAGTCCGATATGATAACCTCTTTGTTGTAAAATAACGTTGACCCAACACGAAATCATTTTGACACCGGTATATGTCACAGTTTCGAGAAATTAAGTTCGTAACTTGTGTTATCAATAAGTATATGAACAGTCATTTTTAGCTAGACACGTCCTATATTAACCTTAATATTTAATATATTTTCCGAAGAACATATGGCTATCTTCAGATCGGACTAACGGATAGGCGAAAGTTAACGTGAATTGCTTCATGCACCATAGATTTTAATAACGTTATCATATGAGTGACATAATTTTAAACATTTAGCTTTTCAAGAAGCCGGGTGCTTCAATTGAAAGTGAACTTTTAATGGATGGTTATATGATTAAACTAACATCATTGACAGACGGGGAACATGTGAAAGACTTGTAAATTGTCTTGCAGTGTGCACGTGGTTACAGATGGTTGCACACTGGGCAAGAAAGAACGCGGCCATACTCGACCTCGATCGTCCCGCGCACAATGACCAGTTAGTGAGCGCGCACAATGACCAGTTATAGTGAGCGCGCACAATGACCAGTTAGTGAGCGCGCACAATGACCAGTTAGTTAGCGCGCACAATGACCAGTTAGTGAGCGCGCACAATGACCAGTTAGTGAGCGCGCACAATGACCAGTTAGTGAGCGCGCACAATGACCAGTTAGTGAGCGTGCACAATGACCAGTTAGTAGGCGCACACTTTTCCACGTGACGACGGTCGACTTTTGTCGGGTCGGGTCGGGTCGAGTCGGGTCGGGTCAGTTCGGGACGTGATTAGCAGGTTAGTGTTGGGAAGGCTATAATGAGCGTGCACATTGATTTTATTGTTTCATCTTGGTAATCGGTTAGGTTAACATGCATGCTACATCATTTCATTGCAACTGGTTTCCAGTAAGTCGTGCAGTTTTAGATTTGAACTGCTCACAATTGTCAACTACCAGTCGGGAACACGGAAAACCTTAATTTCCGCGAGAGATGCCGATGAGCTTTCAAAACTGGTATACTCTTGATCGTAGTCGTACTCATATAAGCACACAAACAATGTCCGACTATCCACGATTTCCCAGGTTAACGTTTGTCGAGTTGAGTCGAGGTTGTGCTCAGTCGTGCGATGTTTGGCAGTCTTAAAACTACGAGAACAAAGTACAACAGATCAGGTGGAACCAATGTTTTACCAAGTGATGACCGAGTTTTATATAACCCGCAAATTGTACCGGATGTTTTAAGAATATTTAATTTCAATAAAATGGTTCTCTAGCGACTAGCGAAGAGGAACGCATGTTATTTTATTTTTGGAATATATGCCATCGGTTGCCCCCTTGATTTAATTAACACCTTTTATCCCAAGTGCATCATTATATACTTACTTACTGACAAAATGACTGCTTGTAAAACTCTTATCCCTTCAAAACTCCTAAATTTACATATTTTATTTAAAAAAATTCAGTCTTTATATTCAATCTTGAAAGGCATCACGTGTGCGGGGTACGCCTTGACATAAACAAGACCCACTTTTTTAAATTTTGTTTACCAGGAATAAATTAATGTACCCATGCATAGTAAAGTCTTTGGGTTATATGGGATAATGGCATTCACTTTGTTAAAAACACAAGCATTTTCTTATAACAAAATATGCTTTTATAATTGATTGATCTGTCTTCGTCAAAGGCTAGCTGCACTTATGCATGACGTTACGACCACCAGCTTTCTACATCTTGATTTCTGCACGTATCCATTCAGGATTACAACATTTTTTTTTCTGGTGAAAGTTAATGAACATCTTAAAGTTTATATGTTAGTCATGCATGTGCTAACTATTAACTATAGTTGTCAGAAGTGAACCATCATCACTCACCTTCGTGAAACTCGTGGTCATTCAAGATGAAACATGACAAGGTTTTGAGGTTTCATGCTCAATTATGTACATGGAAAGTTGGAATGGTACATATAGCCGAAAAGGATTAATTGGATAAATGGATATATATTGATACATATGGATATATACATATATATATATATATATATATATATATATATATATATATATATATATATATATATATATTTATATATATATATATATGTATATGTATATAAGAATATATATATATGTATATAAATATATATATATATATGTATATAATATATAAGAATATATATATATATATATATATTAAGCTACAGCTGCATGAGAAACGCAAAGGCTATTATCAACAGCCACAATAAAAAGTTCTATCAAAGGCCGTTGAAAATTCACCCAAGCATGGATGCAACTGCAGAATGCGAGAGACCTGCCCCCTCGGAGGAGAGTGCTTGACCCCCTCCATAGTATACAAAGCTGAAGTGACTGCTGGAGATTCTAAGTGTATTTATATTGGTATGTGAGGAGGGCAGTTCAAAACAAGGTTTAATAACCACAAAAAGTCGTTCAACTTGAAGAAATATCACGGAGAAACTGAGCTTTCAAAGCATGTTTGGTCTCTAAAAGAAAGTAATAGAGCCTTCCAAATCTCCTGGTCCATTGTCAGGCGATCAAACACATTGATCAACAGCTCAGGTTCTTGTAATTTATGCCAGGCCGAGAAACTAGCAATAATAGATCATTCTAGCCCTAATCTCTTGAACAAAAGATCAGAAATCCTGGCAAGCTGCAGACACCAACCAAAACACCCCCAAAATAAAGTCAAAACTAAGATGAAAGAGAGATAGCTTTTTAGTACACCTCCTGACGATTGCTAGTAAGCATGAAACTCTGAGTAGAGGTTTGGTTGCAAAAATCAAAATTTACATTACGCTCTTCTTCATAACGTGGAATTGAGCACTCTATCGTGTTCTACTTGGAACATTTTATACACTTCTATATGTATATATATATATATATATATATATATATATATATCTACATCTATTATTTATATATATACATTCAATCGTTAAGGATCAGCACTACCAGAAAATTATATATACACTGAAAATTTATTTTATTTTTCCAATTTGCTAATGGCATGGGATAAATATAATTAAATATACTATTACGAAGGTGTCTAAGAGACGGAATAATCGTAACTAAATCATATTCATTAATTACTCACTTTTGAGACTTGATTTGTGTGAAAACAATCTAGGCGGTGTCTTAGTTTGATTGAATATAATATGATATTTAATAATATGCGGTAGGGTTTTAATCATTTTTCATTTTTGACCAAACAGAAAACTACGGCTTGGAAACGGTTAAGCTGTATTCGTATATCGCTCACATTTTACTACGTTACTGGAATTTTTGTATACGTTTTCAATACTACTTTCTTGGAGTTCCCTTGCCCCCCCCCTCCCTCACCCCCTTCCATTTTTTCGAATGTATTTCTAGGTGATAGGGAATGGCTACTATAAATTAATCGTGACTAAGTGGTGCGGTTATGTGATAGAAGCCGTAAAACAAAGAGTTAAATATAGCTTTTAAAAAGGCGTTCCTGAATTCTTTGTCTTTTCTGTTATAAGTATGAGAATGCAATACAACTGACTTTGAATGTAAAAGAGATGTTAGTAATGTTAGTCGTTCTGGCTTTTAGCGGTCTGCTTTATGTAGGTTAATATATACGCACTCTTAATAATCTGAGTTCATTGAACGACGTTAAAACTAAATATTTTCAAATAGGATTTGGTTAATTTATTTTCTGACTTTTAACAATGAATAGTGATTGAGAAAATATAGCAAAGAAATATACTGCGGATAAGACATATCACGATAAATAAAGTAAGAATAGTAAACAGGGGGGTCGGGGGGGGGGGACGGGCGGTAGGGGGAAGCTGGGGGAAAGGCCCTGGAATCATAATATTCCCGTCAGATATTGCGCTTAATGATATATTGAGGCACCATCACATACACTTAAAGGCCTTCAGCACATTCAACTAATCAAATCGACTTTAAAAATTTTGACTTGAATAACCAAACATTATAATCTTGGAATAGTTTTGTAGTATATTAGATCAGTAAAAGTCATTGACCGGGAATGAATGTCAGACGAAAGAATCTTGCAGAACTTTTCGGATGGAGGACAATATATATATATATATATATATATATATATATATATATATATATATATATATATATATATATATATATATATATATATATATATATATATATATATATATATATATATATATATATATATATATATATTTAGTCCTGGCGGTGAAATGTTACGGTATTATTTACATTTTCTTTTATGGTATTTATTTATTCTTCTATAGAGAAGTAAGTTATACTTAATGAACAGAAATTGTGGCCGAAAGTGGGATAAGTTGGTTGAAATGAAGCCAAGTTTGTATTCTACAAACTGTCACAATTCCAACCATCAAAATCGATAACAAACTACTGGCTTATAGGAGAAAACTTTTATCCACCCAGCCGATGAACGTCTGTAAAGATTAGTAAAAGAATAAATAACAAGCTAGCAAAATTCCAGTCAAATTCTATAAGCTAATTTTTATCGCCACGTGTTTTAAAACTTTTATCAATGATTTTCTTGCCCCACAATTTAGCCATTTGGAACTCTTTTCAACGAATACATCTGAGATTGTAAAATATATCAGGAATATAAATATACCAATATATGGTATATTGGACAAAATGTGATGAAATAATTTTATCTTCATATGTTTTAAAACTGGATCACTGACTTACTTGGTCCACAATTCAACCGTTTGAAATTCCTTCTACGAACTGTATCAGGTTGTCAAGAATCTCTTATGTGTGACTGTATACATACCAACATATGGTATATCGGACAAAATTTAATAAACATTTTTCTTTTCTTATTTGAGGGTCAAAATATCATTTTTCATTTTGCACGCTGTCTGGTTTCGCTCAAGGTGTAATGTAGATTGACATACATACTAGTATTATACCGCAGGCATCATCTGTTTCGCTTCACCGACTTAATGAAACGTTGGACAAGGTATATTAGCTGATTTGCCATCACATACACACCACACATGCGCGCGCATGCGCACATCTGTAGGAATACACAGTTGTCTTTTTGTCAATATATATATATATATGTATAAATATATATATATATATATATATATATTTATATATATATATATATATATATATATTTACGTATAGGCTATTACAATTAGGTTAGCCTAACTACAGACTGCAAGCAATGACGACTATACAATTACTTTCTGAGATTCTGAAAAGCATTTACAAAATATCTTCTCAAATATTGATATTTAGTTAAACAGTATACTGAAGTATCTGTTGTGCCGTTTGGTTGCAAAAAATGTGATCGTGTATCTAATTCATGTATTGTTTGGGTGAAAATATATATCGTTAAATTGTGAGAAATTAAAGGGGCACCCATTTGGTAAGTTTACGGAGCTCTTGTTTACTTAAAACATTACTTCAGGCTACAAAAGTTTGATCTTTCCAAACTAAAACATGTTAGAATATATTTGGGAGAAATACTGGCTCCCGTTGTTGGTTTTATGTTGATATTGAACTGTTTAACCTTAAACCCATTTTACATCAATAATTGTTATTTCATGTATATTCCTTTAGAGGATACTTTCTACCTTTTACATGTCTTTCTTATACTTCTATTCATTTAATACTTTGTTGTCAATTGTTTGGGCTGATTTTATAAAAATAAATAAATTTATAAAAATCGTGTCAATAGCAATAACGAGCAAACAAATCAAATAAAACAAAGAACGGCTATGGAAATAATCTTCGTAAAGGTCAACATGAAATTCGAAACTTAAGGGAACAAACTGCAAGACAATCACATTAAGAAAGAATCAGGTTAGAGTTGTGAGAGACAAAAAAAAACCCTGAAAAAATGGAAGTTTAAACACTGTTGCTTTGTGATGCCATGTTAGGCTTGTTCAATGCATTGACGGAGGTGACTATCGTAAGCAACTCTGTCACACATTTTAACTGCTCAAAATAATGAATCAAAGATTTGTATGACCACTCTCAACAAATCCCTAAATTCTTCGCAGTCCGGGCACAAGCAGAGAGTGCTTGTAATGCAGCTTTAGTTATGTTGACTATGGTCTAAGACCTCCTTCCCTCTCTTGTGGTTCTAATAACGTTGTGTTAATATTCTATAGAATACTTTGCAAAGAGGGCAATTATGTACAGGCAAAACAGATTCTCGGTTCCTCTTACGTTTTAAAAATCACAAACAAATCTATTCGTGATAATTTTGCAGGATTCCCCGTTTCCGAACAGTTCAATCTTCATAGTCATTCTCTCAGAAATCTAAATTGTAGTTTAACTGCCTCGAACTTCAAATCTGCTACTGAGTGTAACCGAAAAGAAGTCGATTGGATATTTCGAATTAAGTCACACATCACCGGCCTCAACAAAGACTTGGGACCCCTTAACAACTATTAGTTCTACAAACATATATAATCCGTTCTTTGCTCCTTGATCCGCTTCCTGTATTGTCATGGTTTATTTGGTTCTAATTCCATCAATGCCACTTACACTTACCTTTAACTCATTTATTTTGTTTATCGCCAATTGTGTACAATGGGAAAGTAAGTCTAATATAAAGTCTTAAAATACTTAACAAAGTAGGAGACTCCCTGGAAGAAAAGTAAAAAAAAATGTACAAATATATACAATACAGTTTATATGTACATATGGATTAAATATACAGTAATAATATCCTAATGATGCTGAGATGGATACGTGAATAGATTATATAATACTATAGTACGAGTTAATAAATTCCTTTTTTCAAATGTCTGGTGAATGTAGGTTTTGAAGGTATAGACTTCAACTTTTTTGATAGATCATTCCAAATTTGTGTTGCTCTATTACGAAGACCGAATTTCCCTATGTTACTATAGGTAAAACTTGCAATGAGCGTTGTCGGCTTGTCTTGTGTGATGGTTATGTAAGACTCTGTTACTACATATATAAGTCATTGCAAGTGACTGGCAGTAATCCATTCCATGCTTTGTAAGCGAAAGTAGCAACCTTGACTGTTATAATATCACCAAGTTTTAATAAATTTTGGGACTTAAATATTCCACTACTATATTCAAGTGGTGGGGCATTAGCAGTGTGACCTATAGCCCTCTTTTGGAGAATATTTAAGTGGTCAATGTTAACATTGTATGTACCAGATCTAGCGTCATATCTAGCCATCTGAAAATTAAAGTTATAAAAGTTGGTCTGCCATTTGACTCAAATCTTTCAATAAATTAACGCTTTACCCGACCACTATACTCGACAACATTAAACGTGGCTTACTGGTAATGGCAAAATGACATTGTATAAAATCTTACTCAATACGCTTCCTAGGGTATTTAGTAAAGCTTTAACATCTCCAAAGTGATTCGATACTAATAACAAAAATCACGTGGGTTGAGATCTGTCTGTGTGTATTTTCTACACAATGTAATCTTTGTAGGAAAACTTTCCTCAAAATTATTTTTTTTATTATTTTAATGTAGGATATTTATTATTACATGAGAAAACAAAATAATGATAAAAAGCGAGACGTTTCATTTTAATATCGTCTACAAGATAAAAGATCCCTCCATTATTCTCATTAACAAGGAGATTGTTGCTTGCCGAAGTAATCATACCGATATAGTATAGAAAATCACAAACAAATGAAGAAGAAGAAAAGAAAGTAAAATTGATGCTTTTATCCCGAAAATATGTTAGTGTTTAAAGTGTTTCCCAACTGTATTATAATCATGTATTAGTATATATGACAAATTGTATGTAACTTATGCTACGATTAAAAAAATCGTCGAAACAACTATTAATGGCAAACATAAACCTACATCTTAAAACATCGCTTGTTTTAATGGTGACTTCGAGTAGTTAACTCGTATAATGTATTCATTATTTTATTACTTAGAGGTACAAAACTAATAGGCACTTAAAAATGGTAATGGAAAAAGCCCGTTGGTTACTCTCTTAAAATGATAGACTGAAGAATTCAGTCTTCTGTGAGACTGAAATTTTTTTCAGTGTTATACACTGAGCTTAGACTGAGAAACACCTACTTAGACTATATTATCAGTTACACCGTTCAGTCGCTGTTTTGGACTGACTGTATTAACCAATCAGCTAATCACATGTGGCATGGCATCTTACCATTTTCAGTCTCTGTATTCCACTGAAAAATGTATCCAATCAGAGGGATAGAAATGCGCCTACGTCATCCGAAAACTTGCAACTACGCCGACAAATACGTGACAACGAGCGCTACAATTTGTGTACATATATACTACTATATTCTTCGCTTAGCCAGGTACTCGCTGTACTGTACGTACGCACGTCGTACACACAGCTAGGCATGAACGAGACAGACGACCGTATGTCTAAGCTAGAGTAAAGGTTATAAATTAGCAGTGGCTGAGTCTTTAAGAACTTTTCTTACAAATAAAGGTTTCCACGAAGAAGTGATAACAGTGTTCGAGGGTATGTATGTATGTTTTTTGTTGTTTTCCAATTAATACAGAATAAAAGCTTGGCAGTTCGTAACGTTAGTTATTCTAGGTTTGTGCGCGAGGTAGGCCTAGCTAGGCTGTACTATAGCAAATAGGGCCTAGGCTATTGTTATAATTGGTGGGGCCTATTTACACGATCATCGGGCGAATAAGCACGCCGGACCTGCATATGTACCCGATCGTCGGGCAAATCAGCCCGCCTGTCCTGCATATGTACCCGATCGTCGGGCGAATATGCACGCTTGTCCTGCAATATGTACTCAATCGTCCCAAAATGAATCTAGCCTAGCCCTAGGCTAGGTTAACCTCATAACAAATACTTGAACATAATAATGCTCAAGAAATTGCAAAACACAGTACTATTATGCATAGATTGTAAGCACCCTTAATTATTTGCAAAATGTAGTTACTGCTACAGCCATTACAGCATGAAGCTATCACGGTACCAGATCGTCGGGCAAATTAGCCCGCCTGTCCTGCATATGTACTCAATCGTCGGGCGAATAAGCACGCTTGTCAGAACTGCAATATGTACTCAATCGTCCCAAATGAATCTAGGCTAGGTTAACCTCATAACAAATACTTGAATATAATAATGCTCAAGAAATTGCAAAACAGTACTATTATGCATAGATTGTAAGCACCCTTAATTATTTGCAAAATGTAGTTACTGCTACAGCCATAACAGCATGAAGCTATCACGGTACCAGATCGTCGGGCAAATTAGCCCGCCTGTCCTGCATATGTACCCAATCGTCGGGCGAATAAGCACGCTTGTCAGGACTGCAATATGTACTCGATCATCCCAAATGAATCTAGGCTAGGTTAACCTCATAACAAATACTTGAACATAATAATGCTCAAGGAAATTGCAAAACACAGTACTATTATGCATAGATTGTAAGCACCTAATTATTTGAAAATGTAGTTACTGCTACAGCCATTACAGCATGAAGCTAACACGATTCTGTTAAACCATTACCATTGTATTTAAATCATGTGGAAACTGGAAAAGAATTGGTATGCTTTTGTTATTTTATAAAACATATAGTGGGCCATCAGTCTTTATTATAAGATTTTACACTTATATTACCATTCACTCATCTTATTAAATCAGTTTCTTTTACAAGCAGATAGACATATTAGTGAAATCAGTAGGCTAAAATGTAAATCATATTCCTTATTCACTGGTTTTCTATGCTGATGTAATGGAATCAGGAGATGTCATGAACAATTTATCCTTAAAAAGAGAAATTTCTGAAAACAACTAACAAAAAACCTTGCTTGGTAACCATGTACCTGCCAAAATCAACATGATAACCCATAAATGTTAGGTTTAATTTGAATCCACCTTCACATAAAACATCTCACCCGCCATGGATGACATATTGCTGCATATCGTGAATTGATGTATCTCCTTCGTACAATGCCAGTCATGTTCTTGTTTCTCCATTCTCTCCCAAATATTAGTCTAGTCCACATGGAACTCTACCTCTCAACATATCTTTTTTAAGAATGTTTTGATTTATACCATATTGCTTGTCCTTTATCACATTTATTTTTATCTTCACCTAACAGGAGGGCACAGATATTGAGAGCGCAGCACAGGGCAGACAAGGACAATATTGGCAGCCTTTCATCCTATCTCTCGGGCCAGAATTGAACCCCAAACAATTCTTCATTGTGGCAGATAAACTGGCCATTCCAGCAGGGACAGAGGCATAGAACATACATTTAACATAGACTATGCTCCCCCTCTACAACACTAGTTTTGTGAGTTCCATGCTTCCATGGTGTATGGAATTGTGCAACCAACAGAAGTGAAGTCTCTCGTCCGAATCCTTGCCACATCTATAAGGGCAGCCAGCATGGAGTAACTTCAAGGAGTGAATGTTACTTTTTTATTGCTCTGTAGTCCGGAACCACGTGTGTCAGCATGGAGTAGCTTTAAAAGGGTGTGAAGACTCGCGCAAAAAGAACGTCTAATGCCGGTAATCTGACCTAGTTTCGAATGAGGTGTAACAGAAGTGTTAGACACTGCCATCGATCCCAGAAAATACAAACACAGCTTGCTACCGTCGGTAATTAGACACTAGTGTACAGTCAGTACATACAGCTGCGGTCAATACCCACATGACAGTGTATAAACGATACAGCGATGAACATCTCAGGTCCAGCTAAAGATATCAAGGTATCACGTTTCATTACTGTCTGTCTTTTTTAGCGACACGAACAAACATCACTTGCAAGCAACAGAAAGTTAACTTTTTCAGATGGCTGCACGCTGTGTGGGACAAGTTTACAAGTTCAATGCCTTTAAGGAGTAACTAACACATACCCTAAAACGTTAAATTGATAACCCGGAGTTTACCAACAGTTTTATATAAATAGGGAGGGCTCCAGAAATAAATATTTAATTGATTTTTGGTTTTTAAAAATATTTTTTTATGATACTGATCTAATTATGAATGTAATTAAACAAACACCTAGTTGCCAAAAAACTTTGTTGTATGATTTTTCGAGCATGTTATTTTAATGTTTACTTTAATGTTCCCACATTTCACTGCACTCACTATGTTGAAGGTTTATTTAATTAAGCAATTAATTAAGCTAATATTATTTATTGTGCACAATATTCCATAATTTGTTCCATGAAAAGCAAGTAATCTGATTATTATAAAGTCAGTAACTGTAGAAAATTCCATTTGAGAATATCCTTTCCTCATTATTCCCCCCCCCCCATTTTTTTTTTAATTTGAGTGATGTAATGAGTCAAAACTGTTTCAATTTTTTAGTCGACTCTCGAGTGACATTTCTTTTTCAGCTAGAGGCCGACATTAAATGATTCACGTCAGATAATTTATAAAACTTCAAAATTTGATTGAAATCCCAATCACAATCACTATATGATTACTATCAGAAAGTTAAGAAATAATTGAGGGTGGTATAATAGTTACATGTACTGTTTTTGCATTCAAATTTGCTTTATATGAATGCCATATCATGAAATCGTGAATGCAGTATATAATAATTCATGTTTATCTAATAGCCATTATGAAGTTAGTGCCATTCTGTCAACTGCTTGTAATATTTTGTTTTGTGTGTGCTGGATAATGACTTTCAGCAATCGCCAATCTATATCATTGAAACACAGAGTACTAAATGTTGACTGCACTGATATATAGTTTAACCATTCCTAATATTTTATAAATAACCTGCTGAAAATTTGTCATATGTTTTCCCCATTTTGAAATCATTCTAAGAAATTGTTGCTACTATACATTAATGATTCACAACTGGAAAAAAGGCAATGTACCAGATCAATTGTACTATCGTCATGTTTCCATCCTATCCCTTTTGTAAAGGCAGGATCGTATAGTTACTATATCCTTTACAGTGGAAAATTTAAAGTTCAGTGAGATCGAGAGATGGGATCAGCTGGGTATATAACGACTCAATTTACAGCTGTGTTGTCAATGAATTCCAGGGTATTACCACCTGGCGGGGACATACTAAGAATTTAAAGTGCTTTCTGTTGCAGTGGTGTTGCCAAACATTTGAATCTTGGTTGGTGATATGTCTATTTGTGAATTCCCTCTCGGGGGAGGGGTTCCCCAGGCCACCCATTGGCGACACCACTGATCTGTTCTCAGCTCACCTAATCCTTTTCAAAAAAAAAATTAAAGAACATTTTAGATGGCCCAATTCAAGCAGAAATTTGACAGATTAATATTGAACTGAAAATATGTCACTGTTATGTAAAGTATCTTTATAATTTGAACGTTTGTTGGAAAGATAACATGTTTTGTTGAACATCCCTCAGAATATTGTAGTTTTTTTTTTTTTTTAATATGATAACGAAAATTAAATAAGAATATATAAGTGGGTTAGTGGAAATAAAATTACTGTTCGGTGGATATTGACAATTATATTTCTTGATGGAATACCATTTTTAATGTACTTTGTGTGTGACTGTCACAACGATTTTCTGGTCTTTATAGCCTAACATGATTTGATGTGAAGGCGAATTCACTCCATGAAGTAGCACCTTTCAGTAAATTCCCCTGCATTAACAGATCATTGAATGTTGTCTTTGATGACCTTAAATGCAACTATATTGAAGAATTCCAGCACTTAGCCAACACGGAGGATCAATAGAAAAGCTTGTTCAATCCAGAATTTGCAGTTTATAAGATTGACAGTATAGCTGTGATGTGTAATAATTCAGTCTAAAGGACCGACTGTTCAGTCTGATATCAGTCTAATAGACTGAAAGTATTCAATCTAATTAAGACTGGTGCTGCAATAAATCAGTCTAAACTGCTGACTGTTCAGTCTAAAGTGGTTTGATTTTCAGTCTATTAGACTGAAGAGTATTCAGTCTAATTAAGACTGACCTTCAGTCTTTACATTTCAGACTGGAATTCAGTCTAAGTAGTCTGATCCCTTATCCCATCCATCGTTAGACTGAAATTTCAGTCGATTAGACTGAAATTTCAGTCTCTCATTTTAAGAGAGTACTACGTATAACATTACATCACATTTTTAGTGGAATGCAAAACGATGCGCCGCTGCTTTGTCCCAAACTAAAATATGCAGATATATATATATAGATATACCTGTATTTATAATATATATATATATGTTTATATATGTATATATATATATATATATATATATATATATATATATATACACCGATTAGCACACTTCTTGTTGCTAACTCTAAACGGAATATGTTAGTTTGTGAGTTTTTTGTGTATAATTATCTTTCTGTAATTGTTATATTTCTCTTAAAAAGAGCTGATTATTTTGTTCACTACAACTTGCTTCCGTTTATTCTTAATGGACAATTGAGCAATAACTGTCAAATTCACGTTACATATCCATTGAAGGTTGAAAATGATTGCTTTGGTTGGATGGAAATATACTCTACGGTGAGATGTTATCACCAGCTGACGCGCATGTCATCAAAATTTAGCTTCTTGTTCAGTGTTTGGTTAACTCTCATGTAGCTATTGCTTCTTTCTTGTTTTTGGTCAGATTAATAACGCCAGTCTGGGTTTTTAACTGTATGCATTAACATACATTGTGAAATATGTATAACACTTTCATTTGCTTTTAATATCCAAATGGTTTTACAAGATATTTGACCCAGTTGACATTTTAAAAAAAATCTTTCAGTCTGATCACTTTTGTAAGATTGAGGAGATATTTTTGAAATAATTACTTCTTAAAATATTTGTAGGGGATTTGTTAAGGAGATACTTCTGATTATAATGATAAAAGGTGGGCAAACAAATGAGCTATGAGAAATTGTCTGAACTGAGCAAGTTTGAATTATGGATCTTCTTAACAAAATATAACTGTTGGATTTTGCCACGTTTAAACATTTTGTTTAACAAACAGCGTTATATAGATGCCCATGATTGGACGTAGCGGATCCGGTATCAATAGTAGTAACATAATACCTATAGACGTTAACGATGGATTATCTGAATACGTAACTATAGTAACCTTCAATCGCTCTTGAATGAGTGAAGTAAGACAGTCGTTAGTTTTGTTGAACGCATAACTGTTAAGTTCGTGTTACTTTTAACATGATTTGTGGAAGCACATTCCTAGAAAGGGATTACCAAGGGCATTGTTATGTGTAAAGTGTAACATATTTGACATTCCAGTCGCGTACAAGGCAAAAACCAATACGGAACATCACCCACCGATAAAGTATGGTAAGTATGAAAATTTGAATGACAATATTTATATAATATCTAATGTTATGTACATGTAATGTAACATATATGACCATTATGTTTTTGGTATATGATTGTGGTGTAACGTATCGTTAGAAGTGGTATGTATTGTATAGTTAGTTATTTAATGTATGTGATTATTATGTTTATACTGTATTTTTGTTATGTATTGTATCATTCTTTTTTTGTATGACCTAAATAGTGTTGTATTTTATACCGTATATATAGGGTTAGTAATGTATTATGTATGGTCAGTATGTATATATTGTATGTTTGTTATGTATAGTGTTTCGTTCTATACTGTATGATCTAAATAGTGTTGCTTTTATACGGTAAGTTTATGGTTAGTTATGTATAATGTATGATCAGTATGTATATATTGTTTGTTTGTTATGTTTAGTGTTTCGTTCTATTATATATGATCTAAATAGTGTTGTATTTTATACGGTATGTATATGGTTAGTTATGTATAATGTATGATCGTTATCTATATATTGTATGTTTGTTATATATATTGTGTATCGTTCTATATATAGATATAATGTATGATCGAAATAGTGTTGCATTTTATACGGTATGTAAATGGTAATTATGTATTATGTATGCTCAGTATGTATATATTGTATGTTTGTTATATATAGTGTATTGTTCTATATATAGATATAATGCATGATCGAAATAGTGTTGCATTTTATACGGTATGTAAATGGTAATTATGTATTATGTATGCTCAGTATGTATATATTGTATGTTTGTTATGTATAGTGTATTGTTCTATATTTTATGTTTATTGTGTTTTATTTTATACAGTATATTATATTTGCTTATTTTGACCACCATGATAAAAAACAAATGTTTTTGACATTATTATCATTGGGTCAAATTTTACTGCAAAATTAGATATTAATTTTGTCCCTAAAGTTGTTCTTTTAGTGCTGCATAAATATTAAGATTGCTATAGGGAACACCACCTGCATAAGCAGCAGCGTGTTTTTCTTACATTTTACAACATAATCAACAATAAGTTTGTTACCAAAAGTTGTCCTTTAGCTGCTGATTACAACGAGAAAAACCAGTAAGAGAGCAAAGTCAACTTTAGACGAACACACGTATATCAAGGATTCCGAGTTTTAGCAGACGAAAATTGTGAACAGATATTTATTTTCAAATCGTGGGTCATGACGAAATTCGAGAATTGCCGAATCCATATCGGTGTCGATATATAAATCACCATATAGGAGAGGCAATCCAGGGGGATCGACCCACGGTTTGATAGGCTTATACCTTCTCCGATAACGACAATCCAATTATGATGAAGTGCTATCTCATGTAAATTCCTCCGTTATTTTATAGAAACAATGAGCTAAGGTTTGTCGAACGTGAGAGAAGACAGGTGACATAAGTACCACCCGTTTAATGCCAACAGAATGAGGTGGCGTTTGTAAGGTTGGAAAGGGTTTACAAAAGCAACTATCTATGTTACCGTAATAGTATACATACGTAGTCTTACATAATTTATGCGCCCTGGTTTTTGTTTCTGTGGAAACTGATCGTATGTCTTTTTCCCCCATATTTTGTGTGTGCGTGTGTTTTAAATGTGCATAATGTGAAGTCTATGAAGTTAAATGTCTATTTTGTGAAGAAAGGTCGTGTTTCCCATTATGGATCTTTTGGGATTTTTTAAGGACGGCCCCGATTATTATCATTATCGTCGTCGTCTTCGTCGTCATCATCATCGTCATCGCCTTCGTCATCGTTATCATTATCATTACAGTTATCATTATAAAATTATATTTATATAGTACGGTACTAAGTCTAAAAGTAACCTCTAAGTGCTTTACAAATAAATGCTACATCATAACTTAATAATCATAGAAATTAACAATGAAAGTAATTAGATAAGACAATAGTTACTATAAAACAAAAACTATAAGCAATAAATAATGAGAGAAAACTAGAGATACTGTAAAATCCAAACTAACAAGAGCAACACTAAAGTTCAGAAATCAAAGCAAACAGAGAAACACAACAAGGGGAGGTGGAGGGGAATGGGGGTGGAACAAAGCCAGCAGAGGTCAGTAAAAAAATGGTCTAAAAAGATACGTCTATAGGTCTCGCGAAAACAATTAATTGTTCCATTGACTTACACACTAAACTCGTCACTTTCAGGACGTGCCAAAGTATAGATAGAAGTTTTCAACTGGTATATGCTACCCACCACATGATAGCTGATATCTTGGCCTATCATGGCACTTGCAAACTTGACCGTTTAGATTTTGAGCTAGAAGAGGAGCAAGTTTAGCATACTGAACCCCCACCCTACCATCTGCTCGCTCGGAGTAATATCAAAATTTAACCAAAGATTTTCTAAAATGGTTTATATCACCTTCGATCTTCTCCATTTTCACACCATCTGTACTTTAAATTATGCTCTTTGATATAAAGGCAGAACAAACGATGGCATTAACTGATAACATGCTTAAACAAGCTTTACCTTACTTTTACCTATTTTCTCTGACAATGGTTAACCTTTCGAGCGGATGAACACTATACTCTAATTGTGGTGCGGTACCTATAAGTCACGGCTTAAAAGAACAAAGAAAATATAGAATCTGATTTGAAAGGGGAGGTAATTCCATTATTAAGGGGGAAAAACTTCAAAGGACCGATCTACTATTTTAGAGGAGGTTTTCGGTATTTTCCAGTTAAAGCTGGGTAGATTACCTTAACATACCATCCGTCTTAGTAATGGAGTCTGTTTTCACCCTTAAGCCCATTATTTACTTCCACAGAAAGAAACAAAATATGGTATTTCCACAGTATATTAAATATTATCAGTTTTTTTTTACATAGACGGGTGTTCTCGGTATTGTACCTAAATTTATCGTATAATGCAACCTAAACATCTAACTCCTGCAGGGCTTCAGTCTTGGGTGGGATTAGGATAGTATGGGCACGCCCCTGCTCCCTCCCACCCTCCCCCACCTACCTAAATAGCATACACAATTCTCACGTCTTTCCAAATGGCTAACACATCATAATCATGCACCCACGCATAGTTGTATGCACTGGCAGCTACTTAAGCTTTGTACTACATAAAAAACGTCTATATTTAGCATCTCTGTCACCTTGCCCAAGGACGTACATGAACCAATAGTTGTGTCCCCCAGCCCCACCCCGCCTACCCCCCCCCACCCCGCCTTCTCTAGCTACGGGCCTGCAACGATGCCAAACGCCTCAAACAAAAAGGTCAGGAATTGCATAGTATAGCTCTTTGCGTAGATTCACAGGCTAAATTTGTAAATTACTTTTCATCAAGAGTCCTATATCCTGGTTATGGTCTAATCCATGCAAAGCCGTGACCGAAATACATTAATAATCAAGACTAAATAACGCACAATTTTACTCCCAAATTATTCCATATAAAATGTATAAGAAAGTTCACTTGGTCATTTAGAGCTCCTAAATACTGTACTTTGATGCAGTGCTGTGGCCGAGTGGATAAAGGTGGTAGGTGGCATTTGAAGCAATGTGGTTTATCAATCGGGAGGTTCCAAAATTGAGTTAAAATGTTGAATTGGAAGCCACCCGACGTGAAAATTGTAATCCATAAGCCCTTGCGAGTTTCTCCGTCATTTGTGGTCACTTAAGCGTGGTCAAAATAACTGCTGATAATTATTATTATGATTATTATCTTTAATAGATCATCGTTTATTATTTTCCTATGATAAGCAGGAAAAATGGAATTATGTATAGGGATCATATTTCTGTTAGTTGTTTTTGGGTGAAGCGTCCGTATCAATTAGAGTAAAAGCCTGTAGAGTGCCTCGACGTAATTATCTTTAAGAGCAATTTGTCTAGTTCCTTGACCATCTATATTTGACCGATATTTTCATATAAGTTTGTACTTTTGAACTCCTCGTCCTCTCGATAATTGATGACAACACGTTACTATTCGGTCAATTGATTTATGGTTATTGGTTGTGTTTCATAATAGCGTTCCATGATTCATTTAAGGGACGCCATTATAAAAATATTGAATCATATAATATTCTACTAGGTGTATACCTGTATTTGTTGAGCAATAATTCTTTAAAAAAAAAGGGTTTAATTCCTTCTAGAAAGAAAAGAAAACAAGGGTTTCATTCGATAAGTAGCATTAATTAATATTAAATTATGACAATAAACGTTTCGTTTGATTGTTTAAGTGCATAGCTGGCAAGGGATTAGATATATGCTACGACATGGAGGAAGATATAAATGCCGAAGAGATTGCATGATTATAATAAAAGTCGAGATTATTTTGTGAAGATTTTAAAATATCTATGGGGAAGCGTTTATAGTCTGTATGTATCAAGAGTGCAATTGTATTACGATAATGTTCCGCAAGGTTTGATTAAATTGTTCAAGAAGTAGACAAATCTGTTTAAAGTTAAAATGTCTGTTGGCGTTGTTTGGACGTCTCATTCACTTAGATGCACTTAGCTTGTCCATTTCATCCAGAGGAAGATCAGTGACTGACTCTGTCGTTCCTCTTCTAACATGTTGTTCAGGTAATATGCTAGATTTACTTGTTGTGAAAGTGTAACGTAACGTAACGTAATTGCGTTTCCTGACAATATCCACTCTTCAAAATTCAAACCATATTTATTTATAACTGCTTATTGCAGATCTCTCATGTAGACCTCTAACCTAGTCTTTCGTCTCATTCCAAAGATATATTTCGCTGCTTCATAACTTCCAGTATTGACAGTGGCTGGCTTTTACAAGTGTAGGCTAGGCTAGGCATACGTGTTTTGAAAGCGTGAAAGGCTAAGTCACTACTTATAGAACGTGTTGTTTCTTTCATACGTATAGACTGTCTACAGATTTTCATTTTAAATTCTCTTCCAGTTTGTTTGATGACTAGACAGTTTATAGTGGAAGTCATAACCAGACTAATATATTGTCGTGATCAAATATAGTAACTTGACGCTACTGCGAATAAGTTTGAAAACATGGAAAAACATGCTCGGTCAATTAATTGGTGTTTATTGACATTGTTCAGGCAAACTACCAGGATACGAAAACTAGTTTATTAATACTTAATGGTTGCCACTAAATTACCCTTCTCGTGAGTGGTTCTTCTTTCTTTCTTGTTCAGTGTAAGTGTGTTTATTCAAGCATGTATGTACTCCAAACATACATGCTTTGCATGTTTATAATGAAAAAAGAAATGATTGTATAAAACATTTATAAACGGCATATCCAGCGCTTATATGCTTCACTAAACCTCAAATTGCCCTTTATATCGTTGATATATTTTCCATTATAAACCTATACTAGTTGATTAAGAGATTGCTATTCAATAACGGCTCATTTACGAGTGTTTTATCATATTTTCTTATCTTTTAACATCATCATTATTTTACTCTCTAGTCAGCTATGGGTGGTATATGGCCAGTACAGTGTAGACATGAAATCATGTTTGAACATTGATCAATATAGTGACTGACTGAATAGTGAAAGCTTAGGTTCGGTATCATCGAAGTCCTTTATTATCGATAGCTGAAATGTTGACCAAATTTATTGAACTCCTTAAAAGTTTATCAAGATGGAGCCCCCAAGTGCATGGCCTATACTCAGAAAGTCAAAATAATTATCAATGCTAGACTTAATTCAACACTGAATTGTACTTACATGCAACCCTAAAATCAGTGCGCTAGCTAGGCTAGATATACCGATTATGAATGCTTGGTAGGCTATGAAAGTTTGCATTGGCAGGCATTTATCCCTCGTCGGCCATCATGCTTACATTAAGACGCGGTGGAGTTTAAGAGTCCGTTTCTTAATCAATATTTATCTATTCTACTGCTAGCCTAACTATTGTTCAGTGAATCTGGACAAGGCTTTTAACGCACGCATGTACGAGATATTCATACGCTGTTCGCAATTGAAGGCAAGGAATATTCCTTATTCGCTTCAATTGATCTGACGTTGAAAACACATGGATGACCATTAACCCGTTAATGCACTTGTAAGTGACAGATCACTCACCCAGTTGGTGAAGAATGAAGACCGAAAAAAGAAGAAGGATAAAAGTTGAACCCGTGATGCTTTCTCTCAAGACTCACTTTTCCTCCCGCAGTCGAGTTGATGACTTTGAGGATCCGTGTTAACCTTAAGCAAATTACAGTTATTACTACAATACAATTACATAAATGTTTGTCCCTATACATTGTATATATCATATACTCACAGTTATGTTGCAAAATTAAGCAAAAAGAAATCATTTTTAAGTAGGCATACAATTTTTATGCAAGTTCCAATTACTTTAAGAATAACGTCAGACAAATTAGTTTTCATTTTGGTGCCAACCAATCAAGGCAATAATATGTCATCTAATGCTATCCTATAACATTAGATGTGCACAGGCCTTTGGGCTATAGGAATTTAGTTTCCTTTCGTTCATCCAGATCCTATTTGTCTGTTGTAATGTTTGTATTTTTTATGTCTTGGATCAAATAAATAACGAACAAGCAAAACAAAAGATACATAATATCAAAACGAGACGTTCGTGATCTAAAAATAGCAAGTTACATTAATTTTTATGCATCACTTTTCAAAATCAAATTGTGTTGAAAATGATCGTTTTTTTTTTAAATAATATATTGTAATATTTTTTTTGACAGTAGAATTAATACCGCGAAATTGACGTCAACATAAACTCATTAATAATCAATACAGGTCAATTTGAATATAAATATGAATAACTTTAATACAAGAGATATGTAAAATATTTGACTTGTTTGTTTAAAATAGTGATTTTCTTAGTGTACAATAGAATCATAGTAAATACGAAATTTCTGGTTAAAGAGATGCTTTTGGACTACCTCAATTTGGTTTGTAACAAGTTTCAATATTATCATGTCCCACCCATGTTCCACCCATGTCCCACCCATGTCCCAAACCATGTCCCAAACCATGTCCCAAACCATGTCTCAACCATGTCCCATCCATATCATAGCTAATTGCTTAAACCGTTATATCACTTACAACTTTAACCATCATGAACGTTTAGATATAGAGTTAGAAAAGATGAAATTTAAGCATAACATTCCCCCAACCGATGTACCAGCCCCCGTTACGTAATCTCCCCGAGTTTTTCAACAATGAAATTTCTAAAATGTCAACTTGAATCCTCCTGGCATTAACGCTATCAGTGCATGATTCATTCATCCGCTTCAACATCCAAACAAAACACAAATCATTGTGGCTACTGCCCAAAACAAAATCACTTTTGTAGGTTCATTTAGGGACTTTTTTCTATCGTTTATCCTCTTAGGTTAATGTACACTGGCCACTCTAATTACGGGAACGATACCTTTATCAGTAGTTAGCAGCTAACCGTTTCGAAGGACAAAACATACGTCGTATAGTTGGCATATATCGAACGCCACACCTTCAAAGTATAAGTTATAGAGGATATTTGGCATATGGCGAGCCAAATAAAGGGTTATATCATATGTAATGTAATGTAATGTAAATAAAATCTTATATAGCGCACTACGCGCGATGCATCTGTGCGCTTTACAAACAATCTAGAAAATACAATGACATAAAACATTAAATAGAAAAAAAAAACAGTGAAGACATATACCATCTACAGAAATATGCAGGAATATGAGATCGAAAAACTATTAAAAGCACTGGTGAAGCGTAAAGCGATAAAACAGATTGACTACAAAATCTACAATTTGAATGCTAAAAAGTGAAAATTCCAATTGAAGTTATAACCTAAAAACCAACACGACAGAACAAAATAAAATCTAAAAAATCCTATATAATGATGTTTCGGAAGGATTTCTCATGTTTGATAAATGGTTATGAATGGTTATGCAAGCATCCATTTTCTCATTTCTGTCGTGGAATTGACATGTACAAACTAATACACATTACAGTCTACAGTATCACTTGCTTAGAAACGAAACAGAGCTTTCCATAATCAAAGTCATCATCTTGGAAGTGGAGCAGTTTGGCGTTCCATGGAATGTTGAATCCGTTACCGGTGTCTTTAAAAGCATTAATAACAATCAGGCAAAATAGTCATATAGCACATATCAAATGTTATAACTCTTGCTCTCGTCAAGGGGCGGGGTTAATCGGGGATGAGAATTGTCACACCGGGAGCAGTTTAGCGTTCCATGGAATGTTGAATACGGTACCGGTTTCTTTAAATGCATGAATAACAATCAGGCAAAATATTCATACATTACATATCAAATGTTATAACTCTTGCTCTCATCAAGGGGCGGGGTTAATCGGGTATGAGAATTGTCACACAGGGATCATTTTCATCCCTCCCCCGATTATGTCCAAAAATAATAATAATAAAACCATATTAGTTACTGGAAAGTAGTACTGTTATCCATTTTGATATTTTACTTTGGGGGAGGGGAATTACAATGGAATTAGCGGGACGGAATATTAGAAGTTTAATTTTCCCGAAATGTTTGAGGTTATTTTGTGGTTTGTCTTCAGAGCACATTCACACTTCAAGTTGATCATTCGTTAATGTTCTCTTTAAATTTTACATTGTATACACAACATCGCTCAAAATGACGTTATTATGTCACATTAACTGAACAGTTTCACCGTAAAAAAATCTCATTTGTGCAGTTTATTAAAAAAATCGATCATTTTCGACACTGCTGGTGAAATGATGTGATCATTGTTGTTTTTTCGCTTTCGTATGATGTTATTGCTTCCGTGATGATAAGCAAAGTACCTAGTATGTCAATATAAAGACAAATTAAAAACGATGCTAATGTGAGGATTAGTTTACGCAAGACATCGATAGACTTCCTGTAGCCTTGAGATATATATAGAGAACATTATTAGCAGTGAAGACATTACGCACGTGACAATGTAAGCATAACATCACTATAATAGGGAAGAGAGGTAAAATTAAACGTTAAAGGAAAGAACTTTCGTACATCCATGTAAAACCGATCGCCACGTCAGCTCTTCACGTAGTTCAAAGGTCAAAACATGACATGTGTGTTCTCCTTTATTGGTTTCTTGTTGGTTGGTTTTGGTGAATAAATGTCATTTTCCAGTTAAATATATTATTTGTTTGTAAAAAAGAGTTTGAATCAAATTAAAATTATTTCAGATAGGCTGTGGAAGATTAAAATATTTTGAGATTACTGCAGCATGGTACGATTTCCTCCCCCTCCCCCCCCCCCCACCTACCTTAAATTGTCAAGTGTTTTCAAGCAATGTATTGCAAGCTATAATTTAAAGTGCTTTCCAGCACGTTACACATGCGTGCTTGTTTATATTTTTTATAATTTTTAAACTCGGTCCAGTATATATATGTATATAAACATAATTATTCAGTCTTTTTCGATGCAACCATTACGTTTGTCGTTGCTGTTGTGCATGTCAAGACTAGCAATTTGTCTGATTGCTTATGACTCTACTTAGACCTCTCTAATGATAGACACCAAACACTCTTATCTGATGTTATGATAAACAAACATCGTTCTGGTTAAATTCGCGACACTCTAGGACGATAGTTTGTGATATAAACAGTTATCTCCCTTCGGAATCATATATCATTTCAACGAGGGAAGGAGGCCTTGAGCGTTCTGCTTTTTTTTTTAGCATCTACTGTATAGGGTACAGGCTTAGGTTAGGAAAATGCAATGTATGGTGATTTTGAAAGGAAATAAGGAATGCAATATATATATACATATAGAGTGTTATAGCTCAGTGGTTAACGCCGGTGCCTTCCAATCATAAGGTCCCCAGTTCGAGTCCCTCCAAGATTAATGTATGTTGTCCTGTTACAGAGTTGTTGACAATCATTCTATGACGATAGTTTGTGATATAAACAGTTATCTCCCTTCGGAATCATGTATCATTTCAACGAGGGACGGAGGCCTTGAGCGTTCTGCTTTTTTTGCATCTACTGTACGGTACAGGCTTAGGTTAGGAGAATGCAATGTATGGTGATTTTGAAAGGAAATGTGGTACGCAATATATATATATATATATATATATATATATGTATATATGTATATATATATATAGTGTTAGCTCAGTGGTTCACGCCGGTGCCTTCCAATCATAAGGTTCCCGGTTCGAGTCCCTCCAAGATTAATGTATGTCGTCCAGTTACAGAGTTGTTGACAATTAACAATTCATAATCATGGACGTTAAATATGAATGTAAGAGACTGACTTCGGTCAGCTTGCGGCTTTGATAAGCCAATGAGGTTTCTTCGTGAGTTCCTGCTTGCAGGAGGATCTAAAATACATACATACATACATAAATCAGTTGTCTGTGTCTATCATACTGAATGAATGCAAACTTATTTCTCTCTTTTCTCAACATCACGAAATGTTGAAACATTGCCCCTATCCTCGATCTACTCTAGCTCTCATTCCAGAAGACCGATGTTTCTTAGGTTTCAGGATGTCCCGATCTTTCCTTATGTTTAAGAAGGTTTAGATAACTCCAGATATTGTTGATTGAATATAAGTTATAGTGATTCTTTAAAAGCATTTACTTTCCTATCATACTATTGTACTTAATTCTTTTATCCTGGGAAAACCTGGTACCAGCTTATAGCTATAAGTGTTTTCTGTATTTAGGATTTCGCCAAAATATATATATATTTTGTTTGTAGAAATATTATTTTCTTCTGTGAATAACTGAGTTAAATATTATACAGAACAATGAAATCATTTTCAGCATGATGATATTTTTGGTCAAGATGATGTTGATTGAATAGACTCATATTTAGGTAGACTTATATCTGTTAAAAGAAAAAAATCATTGATTCATAACATCATAACATTTATTTGATTGTTGTTCTGTATTAAAGGTATGCTGTATTGGCCCCAATTATGCCAGATTTGCAAATATGGTCACCTTTGGTAACAAGTTCTTAAACTATTTTTGTTATCATCCTGGGGGCAATTTACCTCACTGGGACATTCAAACATCTTTTGTGTTAATTTAGAATGTCTGAGAACAATTTGGAGAGTAAAGACCTCCAGGTAAGTACTTTTTTGAAAACTTGTAGCAATTATAGCATGCTATAATTTGGAGCCTATACAGACTACCTTTAAGGATGTGTTAGCCCGTGCTAGTAAACTGACGTAACTCTTTTGCTAACAAAACTACATTATCTTTTGAATATATATATATATTTTTTTAATATGGCTGCCATTCTCTTTTTTTTTCTCCTCCAGATAATTATTCCGACGACGACTTCAATCACTGAGAACGAATGAAACGTGATCGCTATCACCCTCTTTATCATTATAGAAAATGGAATTACTTCGATATATTTCACGAACTCTGAATTTAAATACTGAGAGCGAGAATAATAATTATGGCTCGAGGAGATACGTCAACGAGAAGAAGGAAGGGAAGTCGAATTACTCGAGAAATATGTCTACTAAAGGCTACAAAGACGCATCGCCTAAAGTCCATCACAAACGTAAGTTTTTTACATTTCAAGTTATTATTAGTAATATAAATGATTATTATACCATGAGTAGATGTACAAAAAATGGGTTGTGATCTAATACGGCAGAAAAGTCATCAATTTTGTCGAGATATTAACAAATTGAATGATTTCAAGGTTGTTGTCATTATATAGGGTTATTAACGCGACGAACAATTTTTCCTCATTATCTCCGATCTGTAAATGAAAGAAACAAAAGACGCTATATATTGTTTTATGTTTTTTTTTTTAAATTGGATTTATTATATTTGATAGCATTTCGTAATTTCGTTTATCGTGTAGTTGCAGTATCAATCATCCGATTCACACAGAGATTACAGTAACTATTTGTAAATCTTAAAGTTTGTACCGCAGTAAATACTGGATAATGCTGATAAATTTGATAAATCGGTAGCATGTGCTATTAGGATTACAGTAAGAACTGAGGATATTTATGTGTAATCCCAACAAAACCCAACAACTAGATTTGTTGGGATTACACATATCCTCAGTTCGTACTGTAATCCTAATAGCACATGCTATACCGATTGATAGCACAATCCAGTTTTTTACTAGTTTGGTATAAAACTTTAAGATTAACAGTAGTAACTGTGTTCTCTGTGTATATCGGGTGCATTAATCTTTATGACGTACTTCAAGGGATAATCCAGTGACTGCGCCAACGTGACATTAATATGGAAGAGAAAAAAAATATCTTACATTGTGAGATGAGACTCATATGTCAGTCCGTCAAATCTTGTTTGCTCCTGTAACTCTATATATGTTTATTTTGAATGTAGTTTGTTTTTACCCCTCCCGTACTCCGGGAAGTGGGGGGCGGCATAATAGGTGACATACGATGTCACCATGCTAGATGCATGGTTTTCTTTCAACTTTAATGTTCTTATGATAATTTTTAATTTTTTTTGTCATTAAAATGTGATAAATTTTGAATATTTTAATGACTTGGCAATGTTAACTTCGCTAAACCTGTCAATAGCACGTAAATTATTTGTTACAATGTCACGGATGATCTGTTCATTGCCAGATGAATTTCATAAAGTTTTCATAAAATAAAAAATAAAAATTTGCATCTCGACAAATACAAAAGTTATGTGGGTGTGATTTTTTAACTGAGGATGCAAAAAATTACCAGCACCTTTTCCTGAAAAAAAAAGATGAACCGTGACCGGAATTTCCGTTTTAAAGTAGTATGCGAGAACTTATGCATAAGTTCAGATATGCTATTATTACCACACACCTTATTTTACGATGCACCTTTTATCATGTATGTATGTATGTGTGTATGTATGCATTTTACATCCTCCGGCAAGCAGGAACTCGCGAAGAAGCAATCATTGGCTTATCAAAACCGCGAGCTGACCGAAGTCAGTCTCTTAGATTCATATTTAATGTCCATGATTATGAATTGTCAACAACTCTGTAACTGGACGACATACATTAATCTTGCCAAGCATTAATTATTAATCATGTCAAGCATAATTTGATGAACATAGGGATGTAGTGTAATCAATCTTGTTTATAAGAAGTGTTATAATACATTTGCTGCTCGTACGCTGAGTCAATTAATTAGCTTCGAATATTATTGACAACATTAATTAGGGTTGATTTAAGCCAGGGTTGTCCAACCTTTTGCAGAGGAGGGCCACATGGAATGATCATGATGAAGGAGGGGCCGCATGAACCCTACGCTCGAATTTTCGACTTTTTGCCCGAAGCCCAAGGCAACAAAATGGTGAGCACGGAGCGCACTGATTTATTTTCCTTCCTGATAAAACATGAATAAAGTCCAGCCGCCCCCCCCCTCCGCATGAGCTGAGAGAGTGTCACACAAACTGACCTGTATGCAGTTCTTTGGACCCAGAAGATTCGAATGATTGATTATATAGCTTCAAATTGTTATCAATAAATCTGCTCACTAAAATTTCGCACCGTAGAGCATCTCTGGCGGGCCGGACGCAACCCTGCTGCGGGCCGGACTGTGGCCCGTGGGCCGTAGGTTGGACAACCCTGATGTAAGCCCTTTTAAGATTTATAAGTGTCTCATGGGCAATGTTTTCTTCGACCGTAAATACATTGCTGTACTCAATCAGCACCCGATCACATCGGAGCACTAGCACGGTCATTTTGACTAAATATTATTCCTGGTCAGAAATTAATATTTAAAAGTCATATTTACCATTAAACTGCTCCTTGCTCTTCGCATTAAGTTACTATTTGCTTCCCCGTTTCTGTTGAAAAAAAGTAAAACATGTTACACTAGGAACCTCGATAATTACTAGCCTGCTAAATCAGTTGAGACGAATCTTAAAGCGCCCCGATATAAGCAGAGAACACAGTATGACTATTGTACATCTTTAAGTTTCGTACCAGAGTTAAAACTGGATCATCGTGCTATAAATCGGTAGCATGTGCTATATAAGGATTACAGTAAGAACTGAGGATATGTGTGATCCCAACAAATCTAGTTTGATGCATTTGTTGGGATTACACATATCCTCAGTTCTTACTGTAATCCTAATATAGCACTTGCTACCGATGTATCAGATTTATCCGCACGACCCAATTTTTACTGTACACATTTTTAAGGTTTACAGTAGTTACTGGAATCTCTGTGTGAATCGGTTGCAAAGCGTATAGCTGCTCCCCGTTCAACACATAACGAGTCCTGTATATATGATATTACATGTTGCCAACGAATGTTTCATCACAAGGGCAGACACGGCAGATGTTTAGTCTGAAATCGGAGATTTTAATCAGGGCAGAGGCCACAAAGAGAGCTTCGGATCACTGGTGAATTAATTCGAACTTTACTAATATTGTTTTGATATAGAAGATGCAGAACTTTGCTTTTTTTTCTTATCAATTTCGTAAATCAAGCAAGTCATTTTCAGTCACCGGAATTGCTCAAGAAAATTATCACTGCTCGAGTCATTGTTTTGTCTTCATATTGCTTAATAGCGATGTTTACGAAAGCTTAAGTACTTATAAGTAGACAATAAAGAAATTAAATCAAAAGGGGGTAAAGTGCACCTACCACTGCTACTGTGACGTCACAGAGTGAAACAATGGCAGTGTTTTGTGTTGGAAACCATGCCGGGTACATCCCAAAACGGACCGCACGTTTAGCATAAGTGATCATTCAATTATCTCCTCCTGATGAGAAAAGGATGATTTTATTTGCTTCTACTTAATTTATTTTAAGTTACAAACTTATGAGCCTTCAGACATCGTTATGACACCTTCTGCTGTCGCAGACATATAAAAAAGAACGACTTCATTTGAATTTGTGCCGGTGTAAAGTAAATCCCACATGTCCCGCAATCTGTTTGCTATAATAAAACGGCACTTTGAGTTTACTTCGCCACATTTCAAACAGATTATAGTTTAAGGCAAGATTATGTTTCTGGCAACATAATTGATAACGTTTAAGTTTACATTGCTCAGTGCAACCTGTGATATATCCAATCGTTCACTGAATGATCAGGCACCCGGTGCCAGTGGGCTACTAAGGTCAAGGCGGTCTCCTTCCATGCAAGCACCCGATAATCATGGCTCGTACAGTAACAAGTGTTCATGTCCTGTAACTAATGTTACGAACACAAAGTAGTAATTGCTGATGCAGGGTTGTGGGACATGAACAGTAGCTGCTGTACAAACCATTGAGTGCGAGTTCGTAAATACGCGATTCTAAAATGAAATCGTATCTAGTCGTTTTATACTATAAGTATAGGCCTATGGATATACCCGAACATGGCCTTTCTTCGTTCTCGGCATGACAAATTGGCGTAATTTAAAGAGAGATGTGAACTGGAAAAAAGTGGTACCGTACCTCCTTTACTTCAAACACATAGCTAGTATCATAACTACTTGTGCCACCTGTAACATATGTTACTACTGTTCATGTCCCACTACCGTGCATCAGTTATTACTACTTTGTGTTCGTAACACGGTAACATGTGTTAGAGGTGGCACCAGTAGTTACTGTACTAGCTTTGAGCATCGGCTGATGCAAGACATAAATGGCGTCTTGTACCTGCAAGCTTAAGTAGAAGAGTAGACACGTGGTGCCTCTGTGCAGAATTTCTTGATCTTAAAGAGGCGTGGTCGTGACATAGTGGTTTTAAGAATATTTCTTCTGGACGTCAGAGTCTTGTACAGTACATTTCTCTGACGTCACGAAGGTGACGTCACTCAGTACTTTTACCAATGATCACCGCGACGAACACCAGCAGCCTTCGCCTGTATGCAGTCTGCTACATGCACAGTTTCACACAGGGAAAGTCCAGTACACAATGCAGGGAATGACTGTTTTATTGACAAAAGGCTACTGTAAATTAGATATTTTTTCACGAAGTATGGAAAATCCTAGAAAGCGGAAATTAAAAGAACGGAGGTCATAGGTTCTTCTTTCCGACACCTATGATGAGTTTATAAGTCAGCCCAAAATGACCAGCATCAGAAGATAACTTTCTGCCGAAATTTAGTTTTCATATGTTATTGACCATGCAAGAACAAGGAAATGAATGAGTTAGTTATGTTTCTAAGGTTATTCTGGAGTTCACGATATTCACCTTTACATAATATTTTATATCCCTGGAATGCTCATTTAAAGCTAAGCCGATGATGACGTCAGCACCTCGGTACAAGCCTCAAATTAATGTTATCCATCGTTTTATAAATCCTTATAACTCAGTTTTGTAGTTAACAATCAAACAATCATGATCGTAATTTTAGCTTGTTCGCAGAGGTCAAACGAATGAAAACCGGTCTATTTAACCTATATGGGTTTTTTTATTTATTTTAGTTACAACAATAGTATGGTCTTTGCAAGGTATTTTCTCGCGCATGCGTCCGACTCATACTTTGCCCTGACCGTTGTAATGGCAAAGATGGGACACACAATGCTACTGTCTGCATTTTTAATTCGTGTGTAGTACGGGGTAGATGGATATCTAACGTTATTTTATGTGGCTGGACCTTTCATACACTTTTGTTACGAAATTTCCGATAACCATTGTGTGTGACTTAGGAATAAAGCTTTTGTTTGAGTGGGCCAGGTTTAAAACTGTTAAGTTTGGTCCTTGCAAACCATAAAAGAAAAAGAAAAAAGAGTTCATAAGCTTAGATATGAATTATTTTGGTTGTTCACTCGTTTTCTGCGAATGTGACATAATGTTGACAATAAAATGTAGAGATTGCATGATTATGTACAACACACAAACACACACGCACACATACATTCTTTAAGAAAGAAATGTAGTTTGGGATTGGTTAGTTCGTGTTTATAATAAAAAACGCATAATGGGGCTATTTGTAAGGTACCATGAAGTTAAAGCATAAACGATGCTAATATTCCTGATTGGACTAGATTTGATTGTTCTGTCCTTGGATTCAGCATTTTTATGTTTTGCATGTCTGTTGCAAGTTTGTCTTATTAACCACATAGTGTTATTCTGGTGTGTCTGGAATAAGAGAACGCTGTGATACGAAACACGTGCGAGGTATTTCCAGAATAAATGTAGGGCAAAAAGTAGCGACTGTGTCGAGTTTCAGGGCAAAGTTTCATTGTAATAAATCTCTCTAATTATTATAACATTCAACTAGAAAGCAAAAAAAAAGAAAAGTTTCAAAGTTTCTTGAAGTATGTGACATATTAATATTAATAAGTGGGGTAACAGAGTCACGTTATACAAAGGACTCGGGTTTGTTGTTTACCTTGTTTTTATAAAATGATAAATGCTCTGTGAATTTTAAAAACCGTATGCTGTTTAAGCATCGTGGATGCATTTAACGTACACTCAACCATAACATTCTAGTCCAAAAAAAAAAAAATTAAAATATCATGATTAATGTTAAGTTTTTTTTTTTGGTTTTAAGCTTGTTTATAAAATGGTAAATGATCTGTGAACTTAAAGGACTGGTTGCTGTTTAAGCACCGTGAATGTATTGTTTTTTTTTTAAATATTATGATTAATATTAAGTATGATGTCATAAACAAATATAGTTATGGTAACAGCGTGACGGTGTAAGAGCATGACCTAAGACTTATTACATGGTACTGGTAATGTAAAGTAAAGAAGCTCATGTACCACAGCTAACATATTTACGTTTCAAGTTACAATGTTTATAGGACTATTTGATATATGGGTAATTTAGAATGTCTTTACGTAAAATATTTGCATTGCCATCGAGCTCTGCAGTGTTCCTAACAAAGAAAAATATAACAGGAACCTTTCAAGTGTAACACGTTCTGCACATACTTATTCAGGAAATAAACAAAAATCCCCTGGCTGGGACTCAACGAAGTGATTTGATGTTAAAGTGTATAGGCCTATATACATATATAGAGGTACAGTGCATGGTTATGTACAAAAGTTGGACTATGATGGAGTAATTAGCTCTGTTAATGTGGTAGCTTTTCCTGTATACACCAGTAAAATATAGCTAAAGATGGAAAATCGCTTAACGGTTAGGATTCTTTAAGAGATGAGCTTAATCAAAGCATTACTAGTATGCACTAGTTTCTAGTGCACTTGCAGACGGAAACCAGAATTAAAGGAAAGAGGTACACAGAAGGCAATGTTTTATGCAATGGAGGTCACACTATTACCCGACAAAAAGTAATCGCGTGATATAATCTTAATTGGTATAATTGATTAATAATGAGTCTATTTAAGATGTTTAACTTATTCAAATTATGTTGGCATAAAAAAAAAGTCTGTAAAGATCAAAAATTGACAAAGAATTATAAATTATATCTCAGTGAAAACTCCACACTTGAATTCGATATCAAATTTATTCACACGTGACAAGTTTGAAAATTGGGGAGGTTATGTTGACCTTATCGTGGAATTCCCCAGTAGTTACGGTAATTAGTCTCATATAACACTTGCATATATAACTGTTTGCGAGGCTTTTGAAGTGACTAAGACAGGCTGAAGGTACCCCCTGATATGAAACAAAGAAATCCAAACCGGTTCTAATTCAGTGCAAAATGCATCAGTAATTCTACCGAGGAATCAGATTTGAAAAAACTCCGAGGAACAACAAAAAATCAGATATTTCATGTATAAACGATACGAGTAAAACAGGAATATATTACCCCGGAAGGAATATGAGTCACGATTTTGTCAAATTTTAGGATTATGCCGCTTTTAGTCGTCAAACCTGGACCCGTAGTGTTTTTCCGACTTCCAGCCAACATCCAGTCGGCAGTGTTCGGTGGTTCACCACTTGAAGCTGTACAGCATCAACAAAATGTATGATCTAAACAAGCTCCGGTCGTTATATCAGCAAACAGTCAATGTGTTGTGTGTGTGCGCTGATAAGTCGGTCAGTGTGCGGGGGAGTCAGTTGTTATATCTATGCCGGGTGTTCGTGACTAAGGCAAAATACTAGGGGGGGCTTTAAGACACCGCTGATAAGTATCTCCAATCAAAAATGGCGGCAATTTTAATCAGTATTAGTAACGGTATATCGTTTCATAGTTATGGTCTTAATGGGTTTTTGAGTAATATATATATATATATATGAATATACCTTTTAGGGCTATTGATCTTTTGCTTGTCCGGATCTGAACTCAATTTTTAAAGCTTAATATACACTTTGCCTGGTTTTAGTTGTTGATTTGTTTGTTAGTTCGTTCGCTTGCTTGGTTTATTTTGCGTATTTGAGTTATTTAAACACAAATTATTACATGCATTATGTCATGTTTCCTTGATTACATGAAACGACAGCTGTTTTCTTGGTTTACAAAATTTGGATCTGTTAAGTTCTTATATAGCATTAAAGCCGGAATGCTTTCTAAATTATAAAGAAGCCTGTTTATGACGTCATCATGTGATTTTTTTTTTTAAATCTGTTAAGCTCTTATATATAGCATTAAGCCGGAATGCTTTCTACATTATAAAGAAGCCTGTTATGACGTCATCATGTGATTTTTCGCAAACATGATTAATGACTTCCCTGCTTGAAACAAGAAAAATCAATATTAAATACTTTAAAGGTCACTGATGTATTGAACACTTCAACAGATTTGATCTTTTTTTAATGTTTTACGTCAGTCATCTATCTATGCCAGTATTATCTTCTTATTTTGTTATCTTTATTTCTCTCAATTTACAGTTAATTAGCCTCTCGTCAACTACCATGAATTTCGGCCATTTTGTTTACGTTTCACTACATAAATTACACGACCCAAGTGAACGTCACACATTCTCCCGTGTGTGTCTGTGCAGTAACAATCACCCAGTGTAGTAAATACATCAAAATCGCCATGAGGCTTTTTCTGTTTGGTTTAAACTTTGACTTTTAAGCAGCATTATTTTCAGACTTGACATGCCATGATCATCCAAGAGAAATGAATTATAATGAATTTACCGAAAGCTACATAAAATTATAAATATTTATGATCTTTCGTTTTGCCGGCGTAATAATAATATTTTCTTCCGATAACCCGTGGCCTACTTTATTCCCTAATTCCTGGAATGATTTCTAGTCTGATAAAAGTTAATTAGCTTATGATTGCGGCCTTGTTTGTTTACGTTTCACTTCATAAATTACACGACCCAAGTGAACTTCATTCATTCCCCCGTGTGTATGTGCAACAATCACCCAGTGTATTAAGCTTCCAAATTCGCCACGAGGCTTTCCTGTTCGGTTTAAAGGTATAGTCAATATAGGCCCCAAATTATAGCACGCTATAATTGCTAGAAGTTTTTCAAAAAGTACTTTCCTGGAGGTCTTTACTCTCCAAATTGGTTTCAGACATTTATTAAGGGACACACAAAATGACTTTATGTCACAGTGAGGATAAATTCATCAAAGGTTGTAATAAAAAATAGTTTCAGAATTTCAACCAAATGTGATCATATTTAGGAATATCTAGCATATTTGGGACCAATACAGTATACCTATAAAGTTTGACTTCAGGCAGCAGAATTTGTCAGTCTTGATATTTCGTCATCATCCAAGAGAAATTAAAATAAAACTGAGTGTAAAAAGAATGTTTCTAGAGCAAGCTTTTTTTTAAAGTATGTATAGATATTCAGTTTGAAAATATGCTAACATTTTATTGACTGCCTCTTTACGGCTTTTAATCGATGACGGTTCCTCCTTGCGAGGCTGAAGGGGTTATGCTAATCCGATAGTTCATATATTGTAAGAAGAACTCAACCCAAAGTATGTCTTCTGTTTTAATTTCAAAATAAGCAAAAGGGAACTTTCGTTGGATGACACCATTTTGTGGCTGACAAATTTGTAATGCATTTTAAACATTTGACTTGGGGGCAATAAATTCATTTAACACATTACGCAACATTAATCAGATGGATAGGGCAGTCGGTAAGCTATCTCTAGAAAGAACGTGTTTAATCGCTAGAAACTTTGAACACACCACCCTTGTTGTGGAAAACAAAAACGGCCTAGTTGTCTAAATTATTAGGAGCTTCTATTTTTTGTATATAAATGTAGCCTGTCAAAACGTGTTTGAAGTACGTGGTTTGGAAGGAATAACTCAAGACAGACAATTTATCACCAATTATTTTCCTTTTATCAAATACGAAAAGTCAAATCCTGTTAAGAAATAATGACACTACAAAAGTGGACGCGAATTGAAAAAAGCATGAAAGTGTATGCAAGTGGGAGAATGCCATAAATCATGATTTCCTGTCAATATTAAGAATATATAAATTATACAGTTCACTTAAGACAGCCCATATTTCCATGTGTCTTGTATTCCTGTCACCGCGGGCAAATGTCTAAAAAAGGATTTATCATTAATGCTAAATGTCAGTTACAAGCGTGAATTCTGTTTTCAACGAATAAAGATTGGTAGATATCTTACTTCAATCCTGACATACTGATATAAACTTATAAACTTAAAAATCTGATAAATCGGTATAGCATGTGCTTTTTAGGATTACTATAAGAACTGAGGATATGTTTCATCCCAAAATTTGATGCATTTGTTGGGATTACAGATATCCTCAGTTCCTGTACTGTAATCCAAATAACACATGCTTCCGATTAATAGAACGACTCAGTTTTTACTGTAGCATAAAACTTCATAATTTACAGTACGTATACTGTGTGTCTCTATGTGTATCGGATAGTTCATCGTATACTGAATTTTATCGATAAAGTCATAAATTTTAAAATGTTAGTTTTAGAAATGTTTCCAAGTTATGGTTATAACTATTGTCGTCTTCGGATGTATATTAGCCCTTGTATTCAATTGATCTTGTACAATTGCCTGACGATGGAGTGGTGACCACTCCGAAATATAGCAGTATGTCGTTGTTAAAGATATTCGCTTGTTTATCTTATATATATATATATATATATATATATATATATATATATATATATATATATATATATATACGAATATATAATATCGAATAAAGTCATATATTTTAAAATGTTAGTTTTAGAAATGTTTCCAAGTTATGGTTATAACTATTGTCGTCTTCGGATGTATATTAGCCCTTGTATTCAATTGATCTTGTACAATTGCCTGACGATTGAGTGGTGACCACTCCGAAATATAGCAGTATGTCGTTGTTAAAGATATTCGCTTGTTTATCTTATATATATATATATATATATATATATATATATATATATATATATATATATATATATATATATATATATAAATATATATATATATATATATATATATATATATATATATATATATATATATATATATATATATATATATATATATATATATATATATATATATATATATATATATACGAATATATAATATCGAATATCTATACTGTAATTTACAGCATGTTGTGACTCAAGTTTCACACCTCATAGCGATCGTGATACTGAAAAAAACAACCTACATTGATCGTGAATTCATACTCGTGAGTATGAATTATACTCTTAATATATATCTATATCTATATATATATATATACGCTATATATATATATATATATATCTATATCTATCTATATATATACGCTATATATATATATATATATATATATATATATATATATATATATATATATATATATATATATATATATATATAAATATATCCCTGTGGCTTTCTTTCTTTTTCTTGTTCTTTTCTTTTTCTCTTTTGTCCTTTTCAATCCTTGGAATATCGTAACAAAGTAGTAATGATAACCGCAGGATATCAATTTTGTTATTTTGTTATCTTCTACTGTTTTTATCACACTTGCAATAGATGATTTGTATAATGCCCCGTAATTTGTTTTTGGCATATATATATGAAATAATTTGTGATCTTTCTTGAGAAACATTATTATCAGATAATGTCGCCATATCAAATACAATATATAAATTTAAAGACTGAAAAAAGTTTGAGTTCCGGAAGTTACCGTGAAAAATCATCAAAACGGAAATTAATTCTCTCTTTGGGATTGAAAGGTCTTTATTTCAACCTACATCAACCATATAGAATACTTTATGAAATTAAGTTCATCCGATTATGTATTTTGTTAAAGTGAGTTGGACATCGAATGTGTATTACAGTATATATCTTACTCTAGACTCCAAACTCTAGACTCTAGTCTCTAAACTCTAGGCTCTAAAGTCTGAACTTGAACTCTTAAATCTAGACTCTTACTTCTAGACCCAGTCTGTAGTCATATACTCTATACTCCGAACTCTAGACTCTTGTCTGTTATCTCTAGGCTCTATCAGGGTGTAAAACCAAACACCACATAAAAAAAAAACGTTCGAAGTCAATTTGAAAGCTTCGTGAATTTCACTAGGTTCGATCAATTCTATAACAACTATATAGACATAGGTTATATATATATACAACACCTGCAGGCCAGACAGACACGTGACATCACATCAGACGGTAGCCAACTCAGACAAAATATTATACAGTACAAAATGCAAATGAAATTTTCTGACCATGCTAGATTTTCACTTGCAATTTATTTAATTTGTGAAAATTATCGACACACTTCCATATTTATCACCGGTAGGCATATAAACGTGTAGTCCACGAAATAAACTAATGTATTCAACATATGTTTAATATTTTACGGTGTTTGTCTGTTATCGGTTTAAGCCAAATGCTATTCGTTTATAGTCCATTTCTTCTTTTTTATATTTTTTATATTTTTATATTTCGAGTTGGTTATAATCATGTTTGATCTCTAGATTAAGGCAACATATGCCACCAAAAACAGAACTAGTATTGTTCGATACAGGTGACAAACGTCTACAGTGAATTTACGACCTTCCTGACCGGTTTCGAACCTCTAGACATACAAATGTATATCTATATATCTATATAAATATATATATATATATATATATATATATATATAAATATATATATATATATATATATATATATAATGATATACGTTTCGTTTTCTTTTGTTATGGTTCATAAATTTATCCTGCTGCTACACGTTTTGATTTCAACTTTGAATAACCATTCTTTGTCAGGTTTATTAATAATAATCAATAAGAAAAGAAAACAAGCGATATAAGTGCTAACGTTATGTAAATCGATTTAAAAAAAAAATTCTCAAATTTGTAACAAAAGACGTCACCATTTTTATTTTCCATTAATCTAGTCTTATCCGTGATGTGTTTTCTCTCACAGTTTATCCACACTTTTTCTGTACAATATTCTATTGAATACAGTAATGAATGTACATACATATTGAAACTCACTGACTGTGAACATCGCCAAACGTGAGAATTGTATAGCCTTTCGTAAATCAAACTTTTTTAAGTTACAGAAAAACACCTGCTTGAGTTACTCGTGACAGTGTCTATTATATAGGCAAGACCTTCGCTCGAGGGAAGTTTGTCGTGAGAAAATATATGTATAAATTTTATCAACTTCAAAGAATAGGAAAGCAGAAAAAGACATACGTAAGACAGTTATGTTATATATTATTATGATATCGGTTCCGAAGTAGAATGCAAGATCTTTGAAATGTTGGTGACGTGTGCGTGTGTGTGTGTGTGTGTATGTATGTTTGTGTGTGTGACGCCGTGGCTTGTAAACAAAAATCACATGTTGGGTGAAGATCATATTTGGGAACGTGGATGCATTCTATAGAGTAGAAGAACCCTATTGTTTTCTGCAGGGTTCAAAGGTCATTTGAGGTCAAAAAAGTCCGAAAACGTTGTAAACTAAAGAAACCAAAGGTGGATGAACTTCTTTAGTATACGCGGATGCGCCTTATTTGTTCTTTGCAGAGATCAAATGTCATTTGAGGTCAACAGAGCTCAAAGTATGACAATGCTGCAAGCTCTCAAACTCAAAACGAACACTTCTAGTGTACATGGATCTAACTATTTCAGTACAAGAATCCTTTTTTTCGGGCAGAGGTCAAAAGGTCATTTCAGGTAGTCAGTGGTGAAAATGTAAAGTTCAATAACTTAGCCAACTATAGAGTTGGTAAAAATTGTGGTTAGGCTATGTGATTGCTACCCCATAATGTGTACTATTATACCTGGTTTGTCACAAGGTTTTCCGGATAATCTGTGTTGAGGAGAGGATGAGAGTGAGGCATTCGTAGAGTGTGGTGGACGATTGGCTAAGGCGTCGGACTCGTGATCCAAGGATTGCTGGTTCGACTCCTGCCTAGTTCATTATGTTGTGTCCTTGGGCAAGATGCTTTATCTCACTTGCCTCTCTCCACCCAGGGGTTAAATGGGTAACTGTGAGGTATACCTTGTCATTGGGCGCAGTATATTACTGCAGCCGCCTGGAGGGATTGTCTCTGGGACAGGTTATAATTGACCAGGGGTAACATAACGTCTGCAAATCTCTTAGAGACCTATTGCTGGTATAAAGCGCTATATAAAAGTGGAATATTATTATTATGCAATTTCATATTTCATACACGGGCTAGGGAGCTCTCGCATTTGAAACTTGAGAAACTACTTTTGCCATATTTTTTTCACCATTTCTAAAACCTAATTAAGTCCCAGCTCTGTTGTATCCACAGAACGTCTGTCCGAAAATTGTAAAATAATTTGATAAAGTCGGTAATTTGGCGGTGCTCGACCTAACACCTGTTTGGGTGGTTTTTGCAGTCGCTACGTACGGTACTCAACCGATACTTTATGGATTTACAAAATTCTTTCTCTGTATGATTTACTTGCTCATTATATCATATATAAGTTGATGTTTTCCTCTCAGCGACTGTAATATTATGAAAGTATGATTGTTAAAAATGGAGGATAAAAACAACTTTTCTTCATTATTATTATATTCAAATGAAAGTATTCCAGTAAATACTTATATTGAATTTTAACTTACCACATTTAAAAAAAAAGTAGAAGCTAAAAAGAAAAGAAAAAAAAAACACATCTCCTTCGATTATGTTAGCTAACCTAGCGTTTTCCCCCACGAACCCCCTGTGGAGGTCAGAGTTGTCCACGAACCCCCAACTTTTCGAGACACGTTCTGAGTCATTATTATACTATAATACGCATAACAGTGTTTCGTAAAAGATCAAGTTCATAGTGTAATATTGTAGAGTGTGTCGATAGGTGCGACTTTTGTACATTACTAAATTGTATGATATATCAGATTTTAGTTCAACATAAAGTACTGTAGTTTTGACTTTCAGAAACTTCTCACGAACCCCCTGGGATGGACTCACGCACCCCCTGGAGGTTCATGCACCCCAGTTAGGAAACTCCTGTTTAAGGCATCGGTTCTCAAATGATTTTCTACAAGGGCTAGTTGAGTAACATTGATCCCGAGCAATGGCTCGACAGAGTAACAAAAATCTCACTTGTAGGGTTAGACCGGTCGAATACTCCAGCCTGGTCGACCTTATAATGGACAGCATTCCTGGGGGTTCATGCACCCCAGTTAGGAAACTCCTGTTTAAGGCATCGGTTCTCAATTGATTTTCTACAAGGGCATAGTTGAGTAACATTGATCCCGAGCAATGACTCGACAGAATAACAAAAATCTCACTTGTAGGGTTAGACCGGTCAAATACTCAAGCCTGGTCGACCTTATAATGGACAGCATTCCTGGGTAGCGCAAGATTTTGGGACGATTTTATTCACCCTCGGAATGAAATCCGCCCATCGGGAACCTCTCCATGTCGCATTGTTGATCTGTATGAGTATAACATTAATTTTTCATTATTCTAAATTACACTCTTTGACGAGCGTTTTACCGAACTGCAACCTTACATCAAACACTAAGATTTACAAAATAATACATAACATACTCAATATACATACACTGTAGATATCTTTTGTTTAAATTAGTGCACCGTGGGTCTCTTAAAATTTGCATAAATTATATATACGATATTTCACACAGCATGTTTCCAGCAAAGTCAAACTTTTATTGATCATAATCATGGTGATGACGTGTACCCATCTTTAATTTAAAATGTCATGAAGTGTTTGAATTTTCCGTCATTATGTAACAACGAAATTGTCGAAGGTATGTATTACAAGTTGCGTTATAGAGTTCTACTAAGTGTAAAAGTAAGAGGGCCTGAAGTTTCGACCCTAGCAGGATCTTCTTCAGAGGCTGAATGACAATTAGTAACAGTAACAGAAGGGACAAATACATACATACACAGAATACTGACAAGTTAATGAGCAGGGTGAACACAAAGAGATAGATGTAAGAGGATTAGTAGACAAGGGATGGAGAGAAGAAAGAAAGAAACCAACAGGGGGAAGAGGAGAGGTAGGAGATAAACTGTGGAGGGACTAAGAGAGGATTAAGGGAAGTGGGTAGGGAGTACACTAGAAAGGACAAAGACAGAAAAGAGTAGAGAAGAAAAGGTGGAAGAGAGTTACGAGAAGAGGGGTGACAGCGGGAAACAAGGGGAGATAGAAGGGGTGGGGGAGCAGAAAAAAGTTAGTCGTGTCCTTCCTGAATGTTGAGCCCACTAGGTTGAATGCTGCGAAATCGTTGCACCATTAAATACTTCTTAACAGAAGTCTTTATCTTCTATTATGTTAACGATATGCTCTCCCATTTATTGTCAAGCAGTCTAATATCATATTGCAGCATATGGTTGTATTGTACACGGAATCAGTGAATCATTGTGAGCAAACGCCGGGGTGGGGGGGGGGTGGAGGGGAAGAGACAAGTGGAAGTGCCATGGTGTAGTCTTAAAGTAGTCTTTGAGACATGTATGAATACAAATATGTAAAATAAAATGAAATTAAAAAAAACTCTTAAATTAATAACGTAAGGAAAGGATACTGAAACGTTAACATAGCCTGAAATATTGATGGATCTATTAGCGTTATATATGCATGCATGCATGCATGCAGAAATATTAAAGTTTTAATGATTCTCTTTTGCATGTGCTGTTATCTAATAAGGCCCCGCACTTTCTCGACAGTCGTGACAAAGTTAACGGTCATATAGTCGTCAAGATTCACAAGCGCACAGTGAACGACTGATGAGCAAAGTCTACATGGTTGCTGTCTGTTATGAGCAGACGGTCATTTAGGTAACTGTGATTGGCTACATTTGTTGAAACTAGACAGTCTTAGTCGTTATCCGCCGTACGATACATTAATGTCATTGTCTGCCGCTCGGGGAGACACTTACTGTTGACATTCCCAGACTGAGGTCTCCGCGACTTAAAAAAAACGGCAATTCCTGGATCAATTCAAGTAGTTTCTCCCACGCACACTACCGGATTATATCTACAATATATTTTACGTTACGAAAGTCGCCTTTACAATTAACTTCGAGCCTTTTAGGTTTACACTGAAACTGCACCATAAAGCTATAAATATTTAATTGCACCGATGGTGGATAAGATTGTACAGGATTTTTAAAATTGGATATCACAACCGGTCGACGAACGGCTCAACTAGTGTAACTAATATAAAGATTATATTTATAATTTCAATTTGTAATTCGAAATTCCAATTTTGTTCGGATTTTATTATTATTAGTGTTATTTTTGTTAGTGTTATCAAAGTTTTTGTGTCATTGAGTTTGTAGGTCAACCTTCAACAACCAGCATAAATTTGAAACGATTTGTAATATATATATATATATATATATATATATATATATATATATATATATATATATACATGAAAATGTAAAGAAACCTTTTAAAAAAATATCGCACTTAATCATAACTACAAAACCGGATGACTCTATTAAGACAGACTAAAAGAAGAGTATTACATTTGATGATTATCAGGTGGAAACTTTCGTTATAGGTCAAAAGCCAAACCACAGTCCTCATAGCATTTTGAATGGTGAAATTTTATGTTTTTTTTTTTTGTGTGTGTCAATGAATCTTCTGGCAACAGCGAAGTGACTGACGTCATCACGGTTATCCAGACCGAGGACTATGATCTTCTCCATCTAGGGAAGATCAAGTTTGTAGCCAGCCAAAATAAGTAAAAAAAAAAACATCAACCTGATCTTGAGTTAGAAACAAGATATCATACAGTGGTTTTGATTAAACAATATGGTTTATTTGTCCTATCCATTAATGTCGTGTTATCAACCACCGGAATAGCCCTTTAATGACAGGACAAGAAACAAAGAAACCTAGGAAAATATCAATTTTTGAATTTTAGCGATCAGTATTTGAAATAAAACCTTTACGTTAGTGAAGCTAATGACCTAAATTTTTCAAGAGACGTTACTTTAGAAAATCCATCGAAAATGTTTAGAAATTGTAACTGAAGAGGGGAATATGCTTTTAACATAACACATATAGGGACGTAGTTCTATAGCAGAACACCATAAAGACCAACAATTTGTTTTTCTTTACTTTCTTATTAATTTTATCAGCATTTTGGATCTGTGAGTTATTTTCATTTTTCTCAAGAGTGTTAATCTTTATCGTTGAGTTAAGAATACGACTCTCTACTCTTCCGAGGGGAATATTGAGGATATGTAACTGAATCCATGAGACAACAACCAGTAAAAACAATGTACTATAAAGAGGATTATTTTTTTTAGTCTATTTTAATTCAACACCTGAAGTACACAAGTGGTTTTCATCAGCTTTTTTTTTTTTGTAACCAAGACATAGAGTGTCACGTTGTACTCTCTTAAAGTATCTTAACAGATGATTTAACAATGGCGATTCCACAATATCTCAAAATTAATTGCCATGAGAATTAGTCGATTTTAAAACAAAGAGAATGTGACAATGTTGTGTGTCATATATTTGTCAGACTTTGATCCCACTTCTTTTACTCATTCCTGGGTATGACATTTCATTATCAAAACTTAAAATTATGAAAATATCCGTGAAATTATATAGTGTCCAATTCCTCTTTAAAGTTGATCGATATTCATTTCAACTTAAAAAAAAAATTGAAAAAAAACATTTGAAACCTTTTTTTTCTATCCCTTTCTCTCTCTGAATGTTACCCGTTTCTTGATTAATATATAAAAACAAAGCTTGTAATTCTACCCGAGGTTGCCATAGTAACAGGATATTAACTGTCGGGAGATATATTAAAAAACGAGGTCCCACTTTTTTTCAATCCAGTTTTGGAAATGAATCGAGTGGTCCCAGAGCAAAATATACTACAGGTATATTGGAGGAAGCAACTATCCTCCACACGTCCATTAGCAAAATTTGGAGGAAAATCCCTTTGCACTTGTTCAGACCAGCCGCCTAAGATATTTGTTTAAAGAGGTAGTGAAGGTTAACCAAAAATGTAACTCAAATACTGATGAAATTCGATACTGCGTCGCCATGACAACAGGGTGAAAGTTCATGAGGAGAGCTGTAAATAGTAATATACAAGTCAACTACAAAAAAATTGAAATGGGTTACTGTATATTGGAAGTTTTCTCTCTTACGTTTTTATCAACTGAGCTATCCATTTAACTATGAAATTGTTATCCTGTGGTCAAACTATGCTTTTTTTCACTTTTATACTTAAAGGTTTCCAGACAGTTTACATGGTTCAGTGAACCTGTTTTCTTTTGTAATGTTTTCTAACTATTTTATCAATTTTAAGTCTGTCAGTTTTCTGAGACTGTGCATTTTATACGTATTTCCTTTAATCATTTTAATGTTCACTATGACATTTTTATCCTGTTGTCAAACAGTGTTTTTTTTCACTTTTTTACTTAAAGGTTTCCAGACAGTTTTACATGGTTCAGTGAACCTGTTTTTTTGTAAAGTATTCTAACCAGTCTAGCAATTTAAATTTTGGCAATTTTCTGAGACTGAGCATTATGTACTTGTTCCCTTTAATCATTTTAATGTCCATTATGAAATAGTGATTTGTTTACATGTTTTTTGGTTGTCTCCTTTTAACAACGGGCATGCGAATATTACCCTCTACCAATTAAAGACATCCGGATAATTTTATTTTTCAATGTCCATTATCTCAAAAACGCAATCTGTTACGGTATTTGACATTTGGGATTGGGAACAATGACAAGAAAGCTCACGAAACTACTTAATGAGATTGGAAATAAAATCGCTTGTCCCATTAACCAGAACACGTACTTCACGCAATGTATATATATATATATATATATATATATATATATATATATGTATATATATATATATATATATAATATATATATATATATATATATATATATATATATATTTATATATATATTTATATTATAGGCCTATGTTAGATTAATTAGATATGGTGAGATGAGATGCGATTTTTATTTCAGGTTACTTTTAACTTGTTCGTTCAATTACAGGGGAGGTAAGGGTTTGATAGATAGGGAGACCTATATAATGTTCTAGTTTAACTCCTGATATTTTGATATGAAAGAACGCATAGTTAATTGATGACAGTGTATCATATGCATTGCTTTCACAAGGAATCCATTTGGCGCCTGTATTTACAGAGTTTATCGAATTGCTCAACGCTGTTTTTCAAGCATCATAACTTTACGTGTATGGAGACTTGAACTCATGCTGTTCATATATATATATTGTACACAAGTGGTTAAAAACAGTCAAAATTTTACCTAGTCAGGAAGAAAGAGTTTTATATTGTCAGACGGCTGGAGGGTAACTCTAGGCCATCAACTTGGGCGCTACCGTATTTGTAGAAAACGAAACACAAGAAAAGACAAATTTCATAATCTTAAGAACATGGTGGGGACGGTTGTTGACCTGTTTTTCCCATTTGTCTGTGGCAAACACGCCGTACAGAGCGACTAATTGGCAGACGAACAGACTCATTTACTTCCAATTAACAGCATCGACGTAGTATCACGCTATTTTTCTATCAGAAGGACAGATGAATTGAAGTAGTACGTTTAAAATACTTCCCATTGGACAATTGAATCCCTTTGGGTGCTTCCGTGCACATTATTCATATGGTGTCAAACGTGAACATTACCAAATTGTTTCTGCCAAACAAATTCCAAGATGACTCTTTACAAGTCTGCGCATGCGTAGACATTTTCGTTTAATCAAGCAGGAGTTCTATGTTGGATGTGACGTTGGCTCATTCCAGTTCCTCAACTTGTTGTATCGCTTACCAAGAAACATTTTTTTTTAAATTGTTTTCAATATCTTAATTATGATTAACTGTTGCGATGATTAATGACGTAATGACGTATTAAATTACGAAATCGAATCATTCTTGAAATTGAATGTTGAGATAGATATGACATAAAGTTGTCATTTACATGATTGGAAGTCGTGAGGTATACCCGTGACGTAGTTCGTCTGCCTCGACAGACATAATGCTTGCATATTTCACAGTCTAACGAGCAGGGAATTTATTTTTTGACAAAGTCGCAAAGTAACGTGATCAATAGAAATGGCGGGCACGAGGAGGAAAGAAGTAAAGAAAGATTCTGGAGATAAAGACAGAAAGAATGATGTCGATAATGGTAAGTTTTTATAGACTTTCTGATCAACAAAACGACTGGAAATAAACACCACGTCATGTCGCTTGATCGAGTCGGGCTGTACTTTCTGCATGAATGCATTCGAGGTAATGTAGGCCTGCTTCTAAACATCATATACACATACCAACACACACTAAAAAAAACTTAATATCAACAAATAAAAGCTATAATAATCATGATGGTAAATTAGCAATTAAATCAATGTTAACACTCATTTGCTTGTTTGTTAATTCATTTTAATTATGTATCAATTTTTGTTTAAATTAACTCTAGTCGAGCTTACACAACTATATAGCCTATGGTTATTATTATGGTTATTATTTTTTGGGGGTTAGGTTTGGAGTTTTTTTTTTCCTTCTAGGCTTTGCCTATTGTCATCTAACGATATTTTTCTTTCTAATGAAGTCATTATAGTTAAATAACATTCATTAAGTTTAGCATAACTTCATTGACTTTCCGAAATGTCATGATGACTTAGTGCCCATACTCAATATGGTACGATATGCCAGTTTACTCCCACACCTATACTCGGGACATTTTGGATTTCTTGGAACGGATACTTTATTGAACGACAATATTTCTACTCGTTCTGAGAGCCTTTGTAATTCGTACTCACAGAAATATAATTGTTATTGTACTCCATTGCATTTGTACTCACGCCGCTGTGCGGGTACCACACGTGAACAAATAACTTATTTATTGACAGGATATTTACTGGAATTTTTATAAGAGTCGTCGAGGTTGAGCCTCTTTGTTTTTATTGTCTTAGTACATTGCAGATTTGCATAAAGTTGAGTACGAACTCGTACTCATTTGCAAGCATATATAGTTACCTGTGCGAGTACGCGCCCTCATCAAATTTGTACACATGCCTGTCGCATTTGGGAAATCTATAGTTTACAATGATAAGGATGTGCATGCGGTTTTTTTTCTCGTCCTCGCTATAAGACCTATTTGTACTCGTAGTTGTACTCATACCATGGGGTACTGTAATAAAGTACCCGTAATCATGCTGTAAGTTGTACTTGTTCTAAAAGTCTGGTTTATAATTTTTGTACATGTATTTTCGAGGAAGTCAATATTTCAGTTAACTAACATGAGATTTGGAATTTAATACTTTTTTCCACCTAATTATCTTCTATTATTAAATCGGTGAAAATTGAAAAAAAAAGAAGCTAAAATCTCCTCAAAAACATAGGATAGGTCTAGTCTCCGGAAACGATTTATGGCCCTCCAAAACAAACGATGATATTTGAACACCAAATTTAATTATGATATACTGCAGACCGTCAAAAAGACTGCTATCAGTGCAGGCTGCATTTTCATATCACATTTACTTTTTGACGAACACCATGTACACGTCTTGAGTGTTACCATGGAGCTACTAATCCGTAATAGCTCGATGGTGTCATCAATAGAAGTGGCTGGATTACTTAGTCTAACACACTGTCGATTAGGTCATTTCTCTCATATGCAACACAACTGAAACTGAACGGCAAAATATAAAACTTTTTATAGTTTCAATGTATAACAAGTTTTGTCAAGGACAGCGGTTGTGCGTGGTACCCAATGGTATATTATGTTGTTGAATGGAAGTTTAAGTTAGTAACATTGATAAAAGCATGTATTAAAATTACCATTTAGAATTGCACATGAGAAGCTGACGTCATCATCAGTTTAGCCTTAAAGGAGCAATCCAGAGTTTGAGGCACATTTCAAAGGTGAACTCCTTGAAAACCAGGAAAGCTATGGAAATATTACAAGAGCCCTCATATTTTTCATTTTCCTGGACTTTGACTTATCAAGACCAAAAGAAGAAAGAAATATACCTTGTGAAATCTTGTGAATTCGACGATAATAATGATAGGCTGTGATGATAGTGATAGAGCGTTTGTGGTCTCAAGTGGTTAAAGCAGTGGACTTGTGATCTAAGGCTTGCAGGTTCGAGTCCTGGCCAGATCATTACCTTGTGTCCTTGGGCAAGGCACATTATCTCCATTGCCTCTCTTCACCCAGGTGTACAAATGGGGACTTGTGAGTTAAACTGTCCATTTGGGGTGTTGTTTAGCTGTTGCCATGTAGAGGGATTGTCTCTATGTTTGACAGGTTATCGTTGACCAGGGTAATATTATGATGCGCCTTGAGCACGGTTATCGGTGGATATTTCTGCGCCTTATAAATCCTCAATATTATTATTATAGGCTATATATCAGATAGCAATAAGTGGTGGCCATTACTATATATCATTTTCTAGCATATTTGAGGACTACAATTGATAGACTATTAATATAACAGAAGTACAAATACCGCTGGTAGAGTGGAAAAAAACTCGAAAAAGTCCATTATGCTGGTACTACTTATTATATATTCGTATTAATAACAGATAAACCAATTGCGGCTATATATAGAATTATGAGCAAGCACCATTCGGAATATATTATGCACTTGTGGCATTACAGATTACAACAGAGGCCGGGTAGATGATTGCTTCACTTAGGGGGAATAAAAGATCAAATTTACAGAATACCAGCTGTTTGTGAGTCCGAATAGTATACAAAGCTAGGTTTATCCCTGCCCCCCCCCCTCCCCTCTCTCCACCCCTCTCTCTTTCTCCTCTCTCTCGTACAATGCACATATATTATATGATACTGCAATATACATGATAATACCAGTTCCGCATTTGATTTCTGACACCTCCACTAATCCCTATAGACTTCACGATCAGCCAATACTCATAGCTAGTACAGTAACTATTGTTCATGTTCCACAACCGTGCATCAGTAACTACTGCGCTGTGTTCGCAACACGGTAACATGTGTTACAGGTGGCACAGTAATTACTGCAAGTTTTTTTCTTACTGCAAATTTAAATAAATAAAATTTAAAATTTAAAATTTTTTAGAAAATTTAGTTTTTTTTTTTTATTACTGCAAATTTTCACCTGTCGGACTCGTAGTTCAAAGTGTAACAGCTTTCCAGTAATTACTGTGCCACCTGTAACACATGTTACCGTGTTGCCAACACAGCGCAGTAGTTACTGATGCACGGTTGTGGAACATGAACAGTAGTTAATGTACTAGCTATGAGTATCGGGTGTCACGATACAAATCAAGCATATTTTTTCCATGTTTCCCATTCATGTCACTAAACGTATTAGACAAAATGGCCATTCTGTTATTAGTCGTCTTAACTTCCTCGGAACAGCCTCTGAACCTTTGACAAATGATAGAAAGCAAACCTTTTTACCCGTGAGAAAACAATAAGACTGGGAATCAATCTAAGGCCCAATTTTTTGCATTCAATATGTTATGATTAAGTTGTAAGGATGACACTGGAAGTTTAATCAATTAAGCAAACAAGGTTTGTCGAATCCAATTTTGCTTCTGAGATGTCTGTAAAGCATCTTGCCTTCGATTTGTGTTTTGAAAAAAAAGGCAAGCCCCAGTAAAAGCTTTTAAGAAACTGCTTTTTTTTCTCCCCTTTCATTTATTTCGTTGCTCCCAGGATTCTCTCAAATTATTTCAATTCAGCAATGTTCTCTACGGGGTATTTAACGTATTAATATCTTCTTTTATTTTGTATTGTTATTTTCTTTTGTTTTGTCACTATATCGTCTTTCATTTAGTCCAAAAAAGATGCAAATATTGGTATAGTTATAAAAAAAGAACAAGTTTCAGCCCAGATTCTGATATGTAAATATAATACATGTAGTGCGAGTGCAACAGCATGAGCACGAGTACAGCAACGTGTGAAGGGAGAAACATGAAGAAGAGTACACTAACATGAGTACGAGTACAACAGCATGAGAATGAGTACAATAGCGTGAGAATGAGTACAACAGCATGGGTACGTGAACAAAAGCATGAGTACAAGTTCAACAGCATGAGTACGAGTTAAACAGTATGAGCACGAGCACAACATCGTATGAAGGGGGAAACAGCATGAGTACGAGTACAACAGTATGAGTACAACAGCGTGAGTACGTGTACAGCAGTATGAGTACGAGTACAACAGCGTGTGAGGGGGTAAACAGCATGAGTACGAATACAACAGCATGAGTACGAGCACAACATGACTACAAGTACAACAGTATGAATCCGAGCACAACAGCATGAGTAACAGTATGAGTATGAGTACAACAGTATGAGTACAACAGCGTGAGTACGAGTACAACAGTATGATTACGAGTACAACAGCGTGAGTACGAGCACAACAACATGACTACAAGTACAACAGTATGAGTCCGAGCACAACAGCATGAGTAACAGTATGGGTACGAGTACAACAGTATGAATACGAGCACAACAGCATGAGTATGGGTTCAACAGTATGAGTATGATTACGACAGCGTGGGTGGGAGTACAACAGCATATATGGGTACAACAGCATGAGTACGAGTACAACAGCGTGTGAAGCTGTAACCAGCATGAGTATGGGTACAACAGTATGAGTACGAGTACAGCAGCATGGGTGCGATTGCAACAGTATGAGTATAAGCATAAGAGTACGTAGTTGTGTAATATATAGTTTCTGTTCGGACTTGCACACGTCTGATGATGTGTTCAACATTTTTATAAATGTTTTTTCAAGATGAGATAATTATAGGCTCTAGTCAACCTCAAAGGTTAATAAAACAGGCCGACTTCATTCTCTATTCTTTTTGATATGTTAATATCATCTTCGTAGCAGACTATTCCAATATTAAGATATCATGCATGCCAATTTTGGTGTTTTGCTACAAGGAAGGATAAAAGTTAAAGGATCTAAACTCAGGCCCTCTACAGGATGTTCTTTTTTAATGTAGATATTAGCCTAGTCTGTTTGTTAACACTTTTTCAGCTCCCGTTGCTTTGAAAATGAACAAAATTTGGCTCTGTCGACTTCTTGAACATATGTTATGACAACAACAACAAAAACATCAACAAATAACTTTTTTGATAAGACAAGGTTCCTCTCATCCTTATACTAAATGTTAACATTTGAATATTTTTTATTTCTTCTTTTCGGTATAGTTAAAAGAAAAAGTTTAGCCTAAGATTCTCATATGTAAATATCATACATGTAGTGCGAGTACAACAGCATGAGTACGAGTACAACAGCATGAGTTTGAGCACAATAGCGTGAGTATGAGTACAACAGCATGAGAATGAGTAAAATATTTTTTTTTCGAGAACGAAAAAATTCTTCGCCAAACATTTTTGTTGCTCAGAGCTAAAGTATCTGTGTCGCATTTCGGTTAATGAAAGTCACAGGATGCGAATAGAACATACAAGCAAACTCTTGTCAACATGTGTTCTTACGTTCCTGCATGTCAGTGACTGCACAAACAAGAGGTACTTAAAGCATCACAAGTATACCCCACCTGCAGCCATAGAATGATCTCAACAATCTTACAATGATAGTCTAAGGGTAAATTGAAATGTGACTGACGGAAGAGGAACATATCTTAAAATATCCCAGTAAAGTTTGAATTCAGATCCCATGCACAAGCAGCTTTTCACATTGTTTTTTTTGGGGGGTGGTGGGGGGGGGTTGGGGGGAGTAAACTAGCGAACAGGTATGATGTCATACATTCAAGAGGGAGGTATGAAAGGAGGGTTTTTTTAAACCAATTTTGTATTTGGAAGTTGGGGAGTATCCCCAAACATAAAAACAACATTCATTAATTGGTATTCACATTACCTTCAAAGGTTATAAGGTCAAATTGGAATATTATCTAATCCAAGGAATGAAACATAATGCATAAGAAATCAATTTCTTGTCGAAATTAAATTAATGCAAATTTCATCAGGGTGAGATTAAGGATGTCTGCCCCCCCCCCACCCATTCCCCTTCTTTATTTATCAAAACCAAATCGTTTACCATTCAGTATATTATTTTGTTTGAGTTTTGACGTAAATTGTAACCAATACTGCTGACTACAGAGTTGGTGAATCCATATCATACTCTTTAAGTGTTCGTTTTTCAACATTTACAAATATTTTGGACGTACTATTAAAACAGACGGATTTCTGTAATGATATGCGAATAAACAATAATCTATGTTTGTTTTGTTGTTTAACCTGTTTGCGAATGTTCTGCATCACGGCTATATATATTTCTCAATGAACCGCGCCACTAAATGATGGGTGGTTTACTTCGCAATGACTGCCTTACGTTAGTTTGTTTCAATATACCCATGAGTTTGAGTAGAATCCTCGTGCGACTTGCAGAATTATACTCGTGTATACCTGGTGTTGTTTAAATCATAATTGCATTGAACCTTATAATCAAACTATATAAAAGAAACCAATGACCTAACTTGGAAAACAAAAGAATTTTCCTCGTAGACCGACATAGTTGCCATGACTACAAATTTCGTCATAGTAAGAGGATTCATTGTCTAATTACGTGCACAGGAAATTGTTAAGTAATTGTATAGTACAGAAAACCTCAAATTCTTCGTTAAAAATGAAAACAAGCAGTAGGCTATATGAGCTAGCTCTCTTACGAAAAACTCATCTCTATTGTGTGATTTCTGGTTTAATTGTCATCTTAAGACACGAAGGCTCAAAATTGTAGTGCATCACTCAAGGCTGGCTATAAATGCCCAATACGCTGAAAGGATATAGAATAGATGTATAGATCAATTAAATAAGTTACTCCGGAAGTTAATAGCTATGCAATTTATGTTTTGTAGCTGCCACTCGGTTACACAAGAAATGTAACTGTATGATTGGTCATAATTTCTTTGTTTATAAAACACCTCGTTATAAAGCAAAACATGAAAGATAAAAGGAAATTTCTCAAAACAAAGCAAGCAAAATATATCACCGAACGTTACAATCCCTGCGTGATAATTTCTTCCCAAATTTCACATAATTTATGTGTATGGATGGAAATTTATCGACATCAAGGTGGACCAACACCAAAATAGAGGAACCTCGTGCTCACGGTCCAAATCTCAGCTGTTTTTCATTGGTCAATATTTAAACACTATTCCACTACTATTTGGTATTGTCTCTCATAGATCTGGTTTCGAAATCATTTGAAAAAAAAGACAATTTTATCCAGAGAAAAATTCAGTAATTTCAATTTGAAAATGAAAAATGGCCTGGCAAACAATTGAAAATCAAATATATAGTGGAGATCTCCAGCCACGCCCTAAATCAACAAAGGATGGAGCGGGGGTAGGGGTGTCATATCAGTCCTATCTAGTTCCGCGAAACTAGACAAGCTGCAGTCTCAGAATATCACTGGTTATTCCTTTGAGAAAACTTTGACGGATACCTGTAAACAAACCATACCTGCACATGCGCATAAGGTCATATATAGTGTGAAATGTTTGACCGGACATTTAGTATTTACCACTTATAACTATAGCACATGTAAAATACTAAAAGGTTGCCCACCGTTCGTTTACTATATTTTATGAAAAGAAAATCTTTATCGGCCTACATGAAGAATTACCAATACATATAGAGAAGAGGACTTTAGGCAGAATTAAATAGTCTTGATGGGAGTCAAGTCGATGAGTGTTGGTAATGTTTCTATAGCTGCATGTTCTGGTTTCCAAGATATTCACCTTTAAAATATGTTTAATATTTGGAATGCTCCTTTAAGGATAAATTGATATGATGACGTCAGCTCCTCCGTGGTGGATTAAATGTTTATTCATACTTGGTTACAATTCTCGAATCTGATTGGCCTGTTGTCGACTTGTCGTCAGGTAACCGTGCCTTAAGCTAGGGATATTACACGGTTAACTCACAGGGTGGATAATATATAAGTTGAAAAAAGAGGAGGGGGTGGGGGGGGGGCGTTTAGGGAAGGATCCTGGCTAGCTGCCTACGTTAATTCAAAGCAAACGAACCACAGAACTTCTGTGAAACGAATCAGATCAGATTACGGTATGATAACTAGCTCCTCGGTGTAAACCTTGACCAGAATTTCCGAGAAAGTTAGCGAAGTATGCTAACCGTAGGGTGCGAGCAACAGCGATAACCTCATTTAGCAATGCTGGCATTAATGTTACTACTATTATAGTTTTGTTTAGTAGAAAAAAAAAGGATCAGGAGGGACACTCAAGTCCCCATCTATGACCCTATAGGAGAAAGAAAAAAACTGAAGACACAAACACTCAGACCCGATAACAATGCTAAAAGTGCTTGCCCAAAGCATTCTTAAACCCATTCACACTACTTGCAAGTACAACTTTCTCGGGCAAATCGTTCCACTCATTCACAACCCTATTAGAAAAAAAGTTATGCCGAATATTAATCCTACTTTGTAGCTTCTGGAGTTTTACCAATTCGAGACAAACTTATGGTTTTCAGAGGCGAAAGTAAAATAGACTGTTTGTTTAAGAGATTTCTTGATGGAATTGTTCACATGTGTTTACCGACCGTAACTATATATAGCTTAGCACAGTATACAGTATGCTATACTTATCGGTATAGTACACAGTGACTGTTCGGCCAATTATCTGTATTGCTGAACACGCCAGTTCGTGTTGCTAGGCAACTGGACGCAGGCGCAGTATGACATCGCGTCAGATCGTTATGCTGTACGACGTAATGTTGTTCAGTATCGTATAGCCTAATTATTTCTTGTTATTTTTATTTGTGCATTTTCATTGAAATGAGACTTTTAACAAAAATAAAAGTAAAAAAAATTAACGGGATAATCTTTCGAGGCAGTTGTTGGTTAAGTTTCTTTCAAATTTAAGTTTGTATAAACTTGAAACGTTCAGAGATGAAACTGGATGTTTTATTTCGTGCTTGCACGAATGAACCTGTGTTAATCCATGGTCTATCCGGCGTGCGTTCATCGCAGGATAATGCACTCAAGGGGTAGAACTCTATCGTTGGATGCACTGGGCATATACGACCTCGTGCATCGCTTGAGTTTTACGCCCGTTCGTGCATTATCCTGCGATAAACACACGGTAAGCCATTGATTAACCCCTAACTGATGTATCGTCTTCTTAACTTTAATAATTCAACCAGCACATCTTATTTTGACTCCATATATACAACAGAGCACATTTGATTGACATTCAACACCATTTTGTCCTTGATAAATTTGTATTACATTGTGAACACATTGTTTACATGTTACTTGAGGCTATGAAAATCTTATATTTTTCCGTGGAGTTTTATATTTCACCCCAGGAACTGAACTGATGCTCTGTATGTTAGACTATGTAGTTCAGTCACTTTCATCGATGAAACTCATCTGTTTAAAGGGCCATTCCGAAGAAGAAGAAAAAAAATCGAAAATTTAAAAGTGTCATTGAAATGCACCCTGCACTGTTATCAGTCTGTTTAACCACTCTACAAAATATCAACATCAAAGTTGTGTGTTAAAGTCATTATTAAATGGTTTGTATGTGATATCCTACCGTTCCACTAGTAACCTTCTAGCTCAAAGCCGCTTACTGTCGATTTTAGCGTTCCACAAATCACGAAGAACTTTCCAGACCTTCATACAAAACTATAGTTTATATTTTAACTGCTTTCACAACCCTGTTAAATTCTCATTCAACCCCAATTCCAACTCCGGCTCACATTTATTAACGTTCTTACCGTTTAACCATTACAAGTACACTTCTTATACTGTCTCACAAGAAGCTAGAAAACACCATGAGATCTTCACGAGTCTTGTAACGTTATAGTAAGACATTGCTCTACAATGAAGTAATTTCACGTAATACATAATTTAACGTAGTTTCTAAGAAGATTACATCGTGCGGTCTCTACAGATCCTACACAAGCTTATATTCCTTTCGTTAATTACAAGCAAACCCACATATATGAATATGCAACAACAACAACCCTTCCCCCTTCCAAAAAAAAAAAAAAAAATACAGTAAGGTGTGATGCGACTTCATTAACTTGATTGGTCTATTCATGTTTGAAAACCAAACCCATCAATCTTAAAAACATAAAAATTGAAATGTATTTTTCGGGGGAGTTGTGTTGAAGATCTAAAATGATTTTTTTCGACGACGATAAAAATGAGGGCGCACTGAAAGAAAACAATATACTTTCCGCCGATGTGTTGAATAATGGTACGATGTCTGCCACGGCATACTAATAACAGTAATAAGAGCAGCCACTCTACAGAATCTCACCTATGGGCTTCTATTTGAGGAATCTACTTTAGATTGGCAATATTTCTCAGCAGTTTATCCATTTCCCCCCTTGCCGCATGCTCCTTCTTTAGCAGACATAGTTTGTAACAAGGTTAGAAATTTAAAGATAAGTGTCTTTTATATATTTTCGTCGAAATGAACAATGAGAAAGTTCGAAATCAATTTGAGTTGTGTTCTTGAATACTTAAAATGCAGAGTTGCCTTTGTAGTCTCTTGAAACCAGAATGTAAAACTGCAGTGGCGTAGGAAGGTACTTTTGAGTGGGGGGGGGGGCTGGAGACTGATGGCCGGCCTGGGGGAGGGGTCTAAGGGGAGGGGGTGTGCCCCTCCCCTTTGGAAATTTGTCGCATTTCCAGGTGGCCTCAGATGCAATTTGGTGCAATATAGCACACTTCAACCCACCCACTCCATTTTGTATATAATTTTGCATTTTCACCTGGCCTTAGATGCAATTTGGTGCTCCAAATGAGATTTTTTTTGGAAATGAAAAGGGATGATTCATTTGGAAATGAAAAAGGGGTTTTCTGACTTGCGAAGCGGGGGGCGGAATGATACTTCCGCCCCTCCATATTTTTCACTGGGGGCTGGCGCCCCCCCCCCCCAGCCCCCGGTTCCTACGCCCTTGTAAAACTGTATTGAAGTTTGATGGATGGCTTAATCGTAACAGTGTATGAGCCAATGTTTATCCTTGTAAGATATCATGAAAAAATGTTATGTTTATGTGAGTTCTGCAGATACTGTTGAACCTTTCATGAATTTTGACAATCACGAAAATCAATTATTTATTATCAAAATGATACCTTCTCATGGAAGGGGAGACTAGTCATATAAGTTTCCTTAGCAATGGTGGTCACACAACGTTTTACATTTCAGCTAATTAACCTCAAATGACTTTGGCCTTTGCTAAATATCAAGGAGTCTGTTTTTACCTTCATGGTCCAACTCAGAATGGGTAACCTGACATATTTCCGTTCTTAAAATGTAATAATAAGATCCCTATCTAATATGGACAACCAATATGCCGAGTATAAGGGTTGGATATCGGATACACTCTTAGGGATATGGGGTTTACACAAAGGCAATACACACACACACATACCAAAACATATTCACAGAGCAGTATATATATGCTGCTTTGCATATGCATGCATGCTGTCATAAATTCATACGTTTGTATTGTCATGGGATCTATACTATCACGAACTTATTGTATGCAATATATCGTTATACTTATTACTAGGGATAAGCTATGCCCCATTATATGTATGAATGTTTGTATGTATGTGTATACACTTGTTTGTATGTATTTTAGATCCTCGTGCAAGCAGGAACTCGCGAAGAAGCCTCAAAGCTTCAAGCTGACCGAAGTCAGTCTCTTAGATTCATATTTAACGTCCATGATTACGAAATGTCAATTGTCAACAACTCTGTAACTGGACGACATACATTAATCTTGGAGTGACTCGTACCGGGGACCTTATGATTGAAAGGCACCGGCGTTTACCACTGAGCTAACACTCCTATGCTGATTGTTAAAACAAAGAACCAATAGTTTATGCACTTCGTAGTTTTCATTCTTCCAAATATAAAGCGAAAACGTAAAAAAAAATCATCTGCTACATCTTCCCTTCTACGTATAGGATTATTTATAGATTAGTTGAAAAGTCTGTAGAAACTACATCAATAAACCCTTGTTGTTGAATTGTGATGTCCGAATTATAATCATGGATCAATCACATCATGCTTGATACTCTCAACTATGGAAATACTATGTTCAACATTGGTGGGAAAATTCCATTAAAGGCATTGAAGACTCGCCCCAAACCGCGTGCCGCCCTGTGAAAAAAAAGTTAACTTTCCGTTGCTTGCAAGTGAAGTTTTTTTCTTATTGCTACAAAATGCAGACAGTAATGAAACGTGATACCTTGTTATTTTTTTTATCTAGACCTGAGATGTCCATCGCTGCTATATGCACTGTGTTGTGGGTATTGACCCTACTGTAGCTGTATGTATTGACTGTACACTAGTGTCTAATTACCGACGGTAGCAAGCTGCGTGTGTATTTTCTGGGATCGATGGTGGTGTCTAACACTTCTGTTACACTTCAGTCGAAGCTACGTCAGATTAGCGGCATGAGACGTTTCTCGAGTATGCACACCCTTTTAATTAAATACAGGGGGCGGTCAACTGACGAGCTGTCCAAGATTACATCATAACTGAAATCTCTGTACAGAAAGGCCCTGTTTGGGCAGTCACATGACGATAATAATGTTTTCCTAGAACAAATTTGGTTCACAACAATTGAAACGTTATCTCCACAACAACATTTCAGCAAATTTGGACAGAAGCTCTAAAAGGAGTAGCATTTTTTAAGTTTACATACAATGACCTCAAATGACCTCCAAAATTTTACAAACTATCATCGCATGTATGACAACTTAACCCACACAAACCTTTCCACGATTTTTTTTCAGCCACATGGCAGTCATTCAAACAAAGTGATAAAACGTGACAGAATTTCGGCAAAATCACACGGTAGCTTTATAACTCAGTTCAAAGCTTTCAGCTGAGCTTAAAAATCAGTAAAGGGCTATATCAACATCATGTGTGGTAGATGGCCATCCAAGGGCGGCGGAATCACTTTTATTCTGGGGGGGCACCAACGTCGAAGGGCACTTTGCAGAAATTCGATTGGACTGATGTAGCATTATATTTAGTTCCCTGTATAACTGTTATCTTATTTGCGTATACACATCACTCCATCAACGCCCCCCCCCCCCACCCCCTCTAGGAAACAATGCATACTAGCACTGCAATATCCAATGTGCAAATTGGGAAACAAGGAACAAGTTTTCTTTCGAGACAAAATGAGGTGAAATCATTATAAAGTCCAAGTCCCTGCACACGTACGCGATCGATACATGCATGAAAGCAAATGAAATATGTCAAAATACGAAAGGATGGGGTAGGTTATGGGATATTAAAACTATACTCATTATTCATAGTAGGCTATAAATGGCTTCTGCTTATTACAAAGTCACAATGTAATATAGCAAGGCATTTTTGGAAATGCATTAGGATTTTTTTGGCAAATTGAATATGCATACTGGCACTCACCAGAATGTTAGAAGCCTTGTGGTACTAAACATAGGCGTAGGAGGCGGGGGGCTGCAGCCTCCCCCCCCCCACCAATTTTTTTTGGGTGAAAATTCGGGCAATATGCTGAGAATTATTCGGGCACCTACTGAAAGAAAAATAATTTGCTATGTGTTTTTCAATGATATTATTATGATCATTATTATTGTAACGACTTTCCCTATAATTCTAACCAATATGGAAGTGTAATATCACGGCAAATGATTGTATATTATTGGCATGCGATGTAATAACCACGCATGCCTATATGATATGCACATTAACATGTTGAACGCGCGCGGAAAAAAAAAAAAATCAAATTGGGCCCCTACGCCTATGGTAGTAAAAATTTAAAACTTCCCGAAATATTTCATTCGACGTGGGTTTTTCGCTTTGTAAACTCTTTTTTTATTTAGAATATTTTATGTAGAAAAAAGGCACATTTTTAACCTGAGAAAAAGTGGGGGGCACGTGCCCCCTGTGCCCCCCCGGGTTCCGCCGCCCTTGTGGCCATCATAGCTCCTATGAACTTTACCTTTATGATTTCAGAAAAGTGTATACGTCTTGAATAGTCAAGATTTCTTTAGGCTATGTCAAGTGATGCGATCTTGTGTTGAAGGGTGTCGAGTGGTGTCAAGTGGTGCCAGTGGTGCCAAGTGGTGCCAGTAATACACAATAGTTTCAATAACACCAAACGACAGTACATTAACGAGCTTCGTTGCAGGAATGCGAATGGAAAGAAAGCAACCGACTGGAACGAAATGTCTGCATGAATAATAAATAACGTACGAACACGTATGTGTGTGTGTGTGTATATATATATATTTACATATATGATGATGATGATGGTGATGATGATGATGATGATGATGATGATGATGATGATGATGATGATGATGATGATGATGATGATGATGATGATGATGATGATGATGATGATGATGATGATGATGATGATGATGATGATGATGATGATGATGATGATGATGATGATGATGATGATGGTGATGATGGTGTTGATGATGATGATGATGATGATGATGATGATGATGATGATGATGATGATGATGATGATGATGATGATGATGATGATGATGATGATGATGATGATGATGATGATGATGATGATGATGATGATGATGATGATGATGATGATGATGATGATGATGATGATGATGATGATGATGATGATGATGATGATGATGATGTTATTTATTTATTTATTTTGAAAACGACGAAACTTATTGGCATTGTATGGTGGTCTGCCTGCCATTTGTCAGTTTTGTGAAGCCACTTGTAGGATCAAAAAATTGTGGGTGGAACATGTTTTTTGGCGTTCGTTTATTGTTTTGGTTGCATTTTTTAGGGTTCTGGGTACTCTGTCCGTTCGGATTTTTACAACATTATAATGAAAGTATATGTACAACTCACAGGCTGCAAGGATTATTTCACGCAAATAAATAAACAAACAAATAAAAATGATGTATATGTTTGAAGCATTACTTAAGTCCAAATAACCCAATATTTTGTTCTCCAAATTTAAAAATTAACTACAGCTTATATAATAATGTTCTACAATTTTAATTTGTCGCCGATAGCTTTGTTATGTTATAGCGTTATCGAGATCTTACATTACTAGCAATAAATTAAGCACACCCGAACATTTCTGGGAGGTTTCATCTTTACATTATTTTTATTGAAAGTATAGAAACGTATACAAAACATGTGCATTATTGAAATGTGTCTTTAATATTGTGGTTACTTAACATAAATAGATTCATTTTCACAATACTTCTCTCTTATCATGCTACAGAGAACTAAACTCTCCTCATCATGGAACTCTCTGTCAAATAATTCTTGCAGATGATTTTGTAGGTTACAATCTAGAGCACGATTTTCAGAAAGGACATCACACATGCATAATCGCAAGAAAGTCGGTCGCTTCGAAAGTTCAAAGCAGTGAAAACACCTTTCGGCCTACTCTAAACAGCATTTTTTTAAATAATGAAAAGGCGCTCGTTTGTAAATACCCACGGCATTTATCTATAATTGGGATTCAATTAGCAAAACATGACAAATTAAAGCTTCGAGATATAAAGAGTAAGTTAAAAATTAAAACCTTCAGGCAAGTTTTTTATTGCTTGTGTTGATACGTTAAAGGTATGTTTTCAACCATAAATGAATATTTCATTGTATACTTGTGTACTAACTTTACACGTGTATGATCTAAGGCAGGAGTTCTCTAGGATGCATGAACCCCCAGGGGGTGCGTGAGTCCATGCCAGGGGGTTCGTGAGACGTTTCTGAAAGTCAAAACAAGAGTACTTTTTGTTGAACTAAAATCTGATATATCATATAATGTAGTAATGTACAAAAGTCGTACCTATCGACAAACTCTTTTCGCGTTCCATACGCATATGTTCCCATAGTAGTACCGTATCGTTCACGTGATAAATAATTGAATTTTGAAACAGACACAGGCCGCATGACTTTGGTGAAGTTGGTGTACGCATGACAGTACGTCGTGAAGATAATGAACTTGATCTTTTACGAAGCACTGTTATTATATGCGTATTATAGTATAATAATGACTCAGATCGTGTCTCGAAAAGTTGGGGTTTCGTGGACAACTCTGACATCCACTGGGGGTAAGTGGGGGGATAAAGTTAGGAATCCTTGATCTAAGGTAAAATGTCGAGAAGCGAAAATTCATCATTGCAAGTGGCTGTATTGCTTAGTTATAGCACACAGCCTATTGGTTAATTCTTTATGAGCAGCGCAATAATCAAACCAAAATGGGAAAGAGTGTAAGATATTCTGGTGTCAATGGGTGATGTTTACAATACGTTATCAATGTGTAAAGGACGAGCGGTTTTATAATCCATGCTTGGCTTGTCATGTTGTTTATGTATGACGGCTAGAATTATATTTTTCTGACAGATTTATTAATTTATATTAAAAAAAAATGGATGAATCTCAATAATTAGATCGTGACTGAGAAGATGACGTCAGCATCATAAATTGTGGCAAATAAAGCATTCTGGACATTTAAATGGGATACTCCGTTGACTTTTTGTTCGTTCGGTTTTGTGTGTGGCATATTTAGTTTAAAAGACAACTCCTAGTATACATGCGGTACTTTACTATCGTGCTATAGAAAAAAAAACTCTTCTGAATTTATATTAATGTACCTGGCAACATTAGATTCAGTGATATGGTGTATGTTAATTGATCTCAAAATTGCCTTTGTTTTTTTTTTCTTTATAATCAACTAATCATTTATCCACTGAGGAAAGTATTCTTACAAATAATTTACATATTAATAAAATACTAACTGAAACGGAAATCGATAACTTAACAACATTGCCTAATGTTTCACAATCACAAAAGGTAAATCAAAAATAATACGAAAACATATGTTTTTGATTGTTTGAGAAAACGTCCGCTATGATGACGTCACAGGCTATCTATTATGATCCACTTGGTGGATTAACGCAGGGATTATCCGGTAAAAATATTTGACATGCAGAAATTCGAGTAAGCAACACAAAATATTGGAAATTGGATTTTCAACTCAAACTAACTGTTTTTCTTCCTTTTTCATTCGTTCGGGTTGTTTTTTTGTCACCCCTTCCCCCCATTTTTTCTTTTTAATTTAAGTGTTTATTATTAGAGAAGTCGAAAGAAAGATATAATTAGATCGTTCTTGTTTAAGGCGTAAGTTTAACTCCTCATGTCCCACTGACCTTGTCAAGTTGTTCAATCAGAAAGCGATCAAGTGTAACCAGTGGCCTTCGTTTTTAAGTTCTTTTTTCCCCTTTCTTCTTTGGGCAATCGTCAGGCTTTTGGCAGCTATAAAAAAATATGTCTTAATCCGAAATAAAAGGGGTAGCATTGCTTTTCGTTTTTTTTTTTAAATTTATGGAAGACTAACGAAAATACCGAAATCAATTTTTCATGGCTAATTATTCGATGCTGATCAATATTTAAATACACACATAACAATGTATGTAGTTTCTTAAATTGACAGACTGTGGCCATTAAAGAAAATACTATTTCAAACATAAAACTAAAAGTTTAAAAATGTTTAGGTTTTCATATCAGTTATTTATGAACTTGTGAATCTTGCCTCTCTACTTGTTATTAGTGAGCACATGGTTCAGTTGAGAGAAACTCAGGGTTAACATTCTCTGTTCTGCGTTTTCATGTTTCATGTGTCTAAACTTGTTGATGTTCATCTACGTTAAATGGATTTATAGAAATTGCGTACGATACTCTTTAGTTATGTTTACAAGAAATCTAAATAATTAATCTAAATTAATCTAAATAAATAAATAAATCTAAATCTAAATAATTAATAAATAATTAATGTAGGTTTTTTTCAAACTTCATTTGAGCGATAGATCCCTGATAGATGAAATTCGACACCATTTGCCTATGAATTGTTCATGTCTTTTGTATACAAGTTCTTTGATGCCATATAATTCTTTATTCGGTCCTGTTGAGGCTTGGGTTACATCACCGGAACTGGCCTAATATTCTATATATTAGACTATTACTCCAGCTACTTTAATCGATGAGCCACGGACGTTTAAATGGTCATTTCTCAAGAACAAAAAAAGGTATTTAGAAAAACAACTGGATTGATAGTAGGCCTATGTATTTTAACGGCTCACAACATATCATAATTAAGCTGTCCAATTAAGTCATCGTTCGATAAATCATTGATAATCATCAGATCTTGCCAGATATCGGAAAAAAGGCGCAAAAATTCTTCGCGAGAATGACTTTTCCAGGGACGGCATGTTGTCTGGTCATCTTAAATAGCCTGTAGTTTTATATCACCCAATTACCTTAACTGTCATCGCCTATTCATTATTACCTGGTCACTCATCAGAAATGCCAGGATACCGGTACACATACACATAACGATGAGACCAAGTTATAGATCAAACTCTTACATCACTACGTTTGCAACTATTTGGAATCGTAGAGAGTATGATCGAAGGATGACAGATTATAAATATTTAAAATTTTGCGCAAAAAAAAGGGTTAGGTTTAACGATTTGCCAGAAACAAGCCCCCAAAAAAAGGGGGAAAAAAAAAGATGTGTTCGTGTATCTTGAAAATATATATTTATATGTTTATATATATGAGCTGAAACATTTCAACTGTTCCGTCAGACTGTTAATTCTAGTCTTTGTGCCATTCTTAAGGCTGAATCAAATCGAAAGCTGCTTTAACTGTTTAAAGGAGCTTACAATCAATTGTCTTTCGATTCAACAATTCGTTGCGTGTTTTGTTTTTACAACAAATGGAACCATGAATACCACTTTAAACTCACACTGGTCTTGTTCTGATCGTGTGTTTTGTCTCTTCTTCTGACACTTCATAGTAGTGGTGTGCCCCCCCCCCCCCCCCCACCTCCAAACACTCCCATTGATTATGGCTTAATTTATCTACAAGAATCTCTATAAAGCATTTCATAACGACAGTATAAATAACAATTACCATGCATTGTAGTTAAATGACAGACTGAAATTTTTCTTTTACAAAATAATTGAATATTTTGAGAAAGAAGGAGAGTTAACATTATCATGGGATATTACTATAGAATTAAAGTCTGCATAAAAAATTTTTAAAAAATTTAAGAGTTTGTTTTCTTAATTTGTAATCTCAAGACCGGCTTAAAGTCTCAAAGTGTGTTAGCCAAATTTGAAGCTAGACCTTCCCAGCATACTGCCCTAAAAGCTTAGTGAAAATAACACCGTCCTATGCAATTTTCATATTAATAATCATTATTTTTATTGAGTTATCTGTCGTTAAACATTTTGAGCTGAATAAAATTCGCCAGATTTTTTTACGAGTCCGTAGATTCTACAAACTCCAATCAAAATTTGTAACCCCGCCCAACAGATTTTGCGCCAATCAAATCTCTCTGTTTTTGTTTACAACCGTTAGGCCTGTGTGCTAGCCTGTGTTAAAGTGTGTGAAGACTCGCGCAAAAAGAAACGTCTAATGCCGGTAATTTGACCTAGTTTCGAATGAGGTGTAACAGAAGTGTTGAACACCACCGTCAATCCCAGAAAATACACACACAGATTGCCACCGTTGGTAATTAGACACTAGTGTACAGTCAGTACATACAGCTGTGGTCAATACCCACAACACAGTATACAAACGATACAGCGATGGACATCTTAGGTCCAGCTAAAGATAACAATTAAGGTATCACGTTTCATTACTGTCTGCATTTTGTAGTGACACGAACAAAACGTCACTTGCAAGCAACAGAAAGTTAACTTTTTCAGATGGCCGCACGTGGTTTGGGGCGAGTCTTCAATGCCTTTAAAGCAGACAATGTTTGTATTTGGCTTGCTTTAACAATGGACAATTTCTCGTCATACTCTTCACAATAAGATAATTGAATAGTATATATCTATCGATCTTACCGACGGAGCTTGCGAAATTATGTCATTTCTTTCCATTGCAAGGAACAGACAGATGTTTTCAGACGTTTCTTCCGTGAAATTGGGTAAAAAAAGTGGACGATACGAGTATATATAGGTTACATTTGTGTAATGAACACATGCTGATATAGACGGTCGTAGTGATTTTACTGTAAATCGTTTGCGCCATAGGGGCAACAGAAAATAAATTTCTTTCTTTCGATTGCGACAGCTTTTCTCCATTTAACCCACCTGGTCAGAGTGCATTTAGAATAAGAAACATTGAATCTGCTTCGGAAGTTTGTTTATTCCTAAATTCATCAGCAAACACTGTATTGAGACTTTAAAAAACCAATTTACAATTGTAAAGAAAACAACCTCACTCACTACTTTTTTTTTCCATTAGGTAAGGCTCCGTACATCATTACCTATATGATATATCTGTTCAAAGCTATGTGAAGCATTTCCATTAGTTACTCAAACAATTTTAATGGACTCTGGGTATATTAAAGTTACTGACCATATCGCATAGATTATTTCTGTGCTGTTTCAATAAAGCGATAACTCACCAGATGGAATCTGTTCATTACTGCGGCGAGAGCGATATTTCGCACAACCGGTACTAACGATATCACTGAAGAAAACATTGCAACGGCACACTAAGCTATGTCGTTTATGTAACATGCATACAGTGGGCGTAAGAGGGTAGGTATAGTAAAAGGAATGATAAACTCTTACGCCCTTCTGGGAACCGGGGACTGTGAAAGGAAATAAATCCCTGGTGGTGGTCTGGGTATGGAAGGAGGGGGGGGGGGTGGGGGAGGAATAAGCCCTGAAACCGCAGCAATTTGAGATATTTGTTGAATCTCCTTGAAAGTCATCTCACATCTTGTTCCTTTTGTTTAATTTTTCTCTTACCAATTTATTTACCAACCTCTCCTGAATGACATGAGAATATTTGGCAGAGTCAGAACCTCCTGGAATATGAAAAGTTTTTAATTTTTATAATTTAATAATTTATTTCTCCTTTAAAATTATCCAACTACATTACTCTAAGTATAAAATGAATGAATGAATGAATGAATGCATGAATGAATGAATGCATGAATGTATGAATGAATGCATGAATGCATGAATGAATGCATGAATGAATGCATGAATGAATGAATGAATGAATGAATGAATGAATGAATGAATGAATGAATGAATGAATGAATGAATGAATGAATGAATGAATACGATTATAAGTAGCTATGTATAGTGAAACCGCCGAAATTTTTCTCCTTGGCTAAATTTTAGCATGAAGGCTGAAAAAAGTTATGAGGTAATTATATTCAACCTAGGTTATAAACCCATGTAAAATAGAAAGGAAATCAGTTCCATCTTCCCATATTCTCTGTAGATATCGTCAATCTACCTCACACCTATTACACGTCGTGTGGTGTATAGACTCTACTATGAAGAGTAGGATAGTATTTCGCTGTCGATCGATTCACTTTCATTACAATCCGTCAAAAATGACGAAATACTAGAAATAAAAAAAAAAGAGAATCTGAGCAAAAGAACAAGAAGAAAAAGGAGATGACTATATTACCATTGATCAAAATGACAGTTGTTTTTGTATATACACTGCCGGCCACATCATCATCAACATGTCAAAATGTCAACTACATGGTTCAAGTTACTTTCCTCATGAGAAAAATAATCTATTTTTACCTATAAATGGCTTCAAAAAGGAGATATGTCGTGTTAGACAGAAATTTCACACAATTTGCATAGACTCCAAAAACGAGTTGTCTAAGATTATGTGTTCCCCATTAAACTGTATGCAAGAAGCAACTAAATATAAATAAATGGTGCATTTAAAAAACTGCAAACAAATTTGCCTGAAGTTGATTTATATGTATACCACACCTATTGTGTACAATTGGAACGTGAACAGATCTTAAAATCAAATTTGATCAAATTTTTCCTTCATTCAGTACTAACACCACCATCACCATCACCAACCCAGACCCCTTCACCACCTTCTCCCCGACGACACAAAGTAACAAAATGAACCAACTTGAAGTACAATATTGTGTGAAGTGAAAGAACTGTGTCTTAGCCTAACATGTATTAGGTCCGCAAGAGTATAGGACTCATATCCTACCGTACGTTCGTGTACTTGTATTAACCCTCGTGGACTTGTACTTCAATATACTAGAGACATATATTTTTTTGTCATTAATCTACACTGTTGCAAGATTAATGTAATCAAATATTATAATTTAGACGGTCTATACTTGTACTCGAAAATCGTGCGAAGGGGTTTTTATATTTGTATCCATGCTGTTGTCGTGTACTAGTTCTGGTCTTAGCAAGAAGTAGCTATTTCTATTTTGGATAAGTACCATTAAAGGTATAGTAACTCACTATGTTAGCAAATATTAAAAGAAGAATGATCATCTCGGGGGAAAAAACAGGTCAATTTGTACAGACATTTTTGAAAAATGGGTTTGATTTGCTTGTTCGAAAATCAATTTGATTGATGATGTACCAGGAATTAATAAAGGATTAATAAACGATTAATAAAGAATCAATAAAGGACACTAATAAAGTTAAATCAAATGATCTAGTGATTGTAACTGTAAACTGGCTTTTTGTAATTATGTAAAGAATTACAGTTTCTGCTATGTTCATTTTCCTAAATTGGTCGAAAATATTAGAATATTAAAGTTATTTTTACGTAATTATTTATAAATTTCACTACAATACAAAGTAATATTTTTACAGTATGACTTTTGGCAGAATGTTACACATTCAATATATGATTGCTAAAGAAAAGAGATGAAAAAATTGAGCACTTGTTACTTTTCTACTATAGAAATATGCTTTTTAAGATGTACAACATTTAAAATACGTTAAATTATTGTACTGCTCCTTTAAGGTTAAATTGATGACGACGTCGGTTTATCAGTGTAAAATCACATGTTAAATGACAATTCATTGATTTATCAATTCTAATAACTCAACCAAAATGTTCTCTTTTTAACTTCATATAAACAACAGAACATTTTGGGATGCAGTGCCACATTTTATGTCATTGACAAATTTTTTAACACATCATAAACACGTCATTTGATGCCATAAGATTTGCTACGCTTTCTCACTGAGTTTTGTGTTCCTGACCTTTTATGCTTTGTGTGTTAGACTTTACAGTCCAGTCACTTTCATCGATAAGGCCCAGATGTTTAAAGGGTCGCTCCTCAAAAATTAAAAGTGGTATTGAAATACAACCTTGACTGATAGCAGAGCTTTTGAACGAACAAAAATCTTCTCAAAATTTATTTCGTGACTCAAGTCATCCTTCAAACGTTTACTAAGTAGAGTTCTTGCCCTTCGACGCAAATACATTTTTTGACCTTCTGACGTCATCGATCTTGTTATAGTACTAGAGTGATGTACCACTAGATAGCTAAAGCTGGTACCCCATACCTTTACACGATAATAAGCTATAACTATTCTCCACTAAAGATGGAGTTGATGATATATTGACACCGTCATGGTACTGTAATGAACCAGCCTGCTGGGTGCGTGCGTGTTGACGACGAGTAAAGTTGATATGATGTATTTTTGAGTTATGAAAAATGAATTCAGAAAACAAAAGAAAGAAGAGACAGTGAGAGAGAGATAGAGAGATAGAGAGAGACAAGGGTGGCGTTTCTCATTACTTTTGGAATAAATATTTAACTAAAATTTTCACGCATGCGTGGTTTCGATTCGCTCAGTGATTTTTAAATCGGTGCGTTTTTCAACACATGCGTGGAAGATGTGTAAGAGAAAATGATGAATGAGACCAATAGATCAAGTGATTTAAATTTTATTTGGATTTTCTTTCAAATTGATGTAAACAAAATATCAGTAACGATTTTACAGGCCCTATGTAAAGAAAAAGAAAAATGGAAGAAAAACTGACCAAGAAGATGCGTTAAGTGTTGGTTTATTTTCCTTAGATATATGTGAGGTTGGTACATTGTAAACAAGCGTCTTTTAACTTTTTAATATAACTCAAATGTTTCGAAACATCGCCGCGACATAACGTGTGAGAAAATACATTTATTTAAATATATTTAAAATTAAAGGTGTCTTCCGGTGGCTAACGTTGTTGACATGGTCATGTTTAACCACAGAGCTGGAAAAATGTTCTGCATCTTTAATTCAAAACTGCATTCCTCATAGCATTATATTTGGTGAAGAAATGAAAATATATTTTTTTTTTCAAATTTGGTGATATTTTGTCAATGCATCTGGCAATGGCAGAGTGAATGATGATGCCATCACCGCAAATCAGCTAAAGAAATTATTTTGTTTTCCTTTATATATATCACCCACCTATCAAGATATATTATGTTTGTTTGCCTTCAAGAATTGAGGGCTTAGCCAGTCAAGAAAGAAAAGATATATATTACAGTCAATGTACGATATCTCAAAATATGAACAAGATATTATGATAAAATTTTCACCGAACAATCTGGAGGAAATGTTAAAATTTCTGCCAAAGATCCTTTTAATTCCGAACTCTTCCAAACTTTTCCAAACTCATATATATATATATATATATATATATATATATATATATATATATATATATATATGTATATATATGTATATGTATATATATATATATATTTACGACGACAGCGCATATATATATATATAAATATATATATATATGTATATATATACATACATATATATTTATATATATTTATATATATATATTTATATATATATTTATATATATATATATATATATATATATATATATATATATATATATATATATATATATATATATATATATATATATATATATATATATGACGACAGCGCATCTTATATGGAAATGCTAAAAGCATGGCACGCCAAAAGGAAACACGTGTAATCTAAACATCCGAACAAAGAAAAAATATATAATATCCGTAAACAAATATCCTTAACGTTTCATTAGAGAATTCATGCCTATAGATAATGAGAAAACATTCCAATCTTCTAGCCATACCCATAAAGGAACCCCGAGGTTTTCAGGCTCTAAAAGGATTGGACAAATATACAGCAAAGAATACCAGAATGCCAAACTATACACGCCATTTAATGTTTCACTTTTATCTGTTTGCGGAGGGCAAATACGTACAAAATATGTTGTTTGTAACAGCAGCTCTTACATATATATAAATAATGGAATACGTCGCCTGAATCGGGCTGTATACTTTAATCTAATAACAGTGAAAAAAACACTTGCTCAATTTGAATGGACTTACATTAAGCTATCAGAAATAACCCCTAAGATCAAATTATTCCTAAAACGTTTGTAATTCCGTAAAATAGTTTAAAACGTTTTTGGTTGTGTAGGTTTTATAGGTCTAAAACAGATGTTGTATTGTTATGTCCAGTAGCAATTTTATGCGTTTTCTTTGAAGATTGCATTTGTGTGGGTTTATTACTCCGAGATATTTTTTAAGCTGAATTTTATTCTTGATATGCAAGCCGATGTCTTTTACAACCTTTTTATAGCGTTTACCCATTTTTTTTTGGAGGTTACCCAAAAATTCGGGAGAAGAAAGATACCGGCGATATTTGTGGCGAATAAAAAAATGGAAATATTTTGAACATAAATCAGTTAAAAAATACTTGCAAAATATGACAGTATTAATCAACTAAGCAAAGCGCAGATTTTAATGTTAATCCATTCTTTTATGTTAATTCATTCTTTTATGTCAATCTATTGTTTATTTTTGTTTTCATTTCATTTATAAATTCTGATAACTCAATCAAAACATGTTCTTCTAAGTCATATGAACAACAGAGCACCCTTGGATAACAGTCAATACCATTTGTCCATGACAAGTTTGTTATTCATTCTAAGCATGTTATCTGATGAGGACATAACTGTAATGATTGAGTAGTGAGGTTTTCTGTTGCATCTGTGGAGATCTGAGCATATATGGCCCCTGTGTTAGACTGAGTAGTTCAGTCACTTTAATTCACGAACCTCAGCTGTTTAAAGGGTAATTTCTCAATAACTAAAAAGTGGCATAAAAATACAGTCCACACCGAACGTAGTGATTGTAAAACGGTCTTAAACATATCAAAGTTAATTTTGTGATTCTTTTAAAACGGTGTCCAATAAGTGGTAACAAGACGCCTCAATCAACCTATCGTGCAGTGTGTAAATAGTGTATAGGGTCTCGTATATACTTACAGCGTACAACACACAATACGCAAAGTTAGCGAATGAAGCGAACCAATGTAAATCCTATACACAGACTATAGGCCTATAGACAAATAGATCGTGGTCGCATTTTATAACCTGACACAATTTTCCTTCTTCATTTTTAAAAGCTGTAGGAGCTGGTATGTCGTCGATTCTCCTCGCTTGAGTACAAATATTGAATAAAGTAATATATATATATATATATATATATATATATATATATATATATATATATATATATATATATGTAAGCACATGCAAGAAGGTTTGCATATTTTAAATGCGAGTACAAAATTGTCTTGCCCCAATTAGAATTTTGCTGTTATTTTCTCTTTATAGTTTTTTAGCTTTATAATTTTTAAAAAATGATACAATTTTTGCAAATGGATGCTTTTCTACCAATTCTACTCTTTTCGCGTCGAGTTGTGTATACAGTTTAAGTACTTACCAAAGATCACCCACCTCCGCGCTAATTAGAACAAACGCTCGTTTAGGTGTATACATGTTTGTTTTGGAACATTAACAAGGTCTCAATTTTTACGATATCTTAATAAGTTGATAATTACAAAAAAATGTCATTTTGCCATGCATGCGTGACACGCACTTAGAACATGCATAAACACTCTTGATCGCTAATGTGTTTACTCCTGAGTCGATATATTAATAATTTCCACTTTATATCAACGGTTGACCTAGGAATACAATTTCGAGATACATCACTGTGTTTTCTCATAATTTCACTTAATCATAAAAATAAAAAAATTCTCAAAAACTCCGCAAATTCAAACGCTGCAAAATAATAAAAAAAAGGGCGAAAATAAGAAAGAAGTAGGAATCTGAATAAATTTTATACAAGGCCGTTATCTCTCAAATTAGTTCCGCTTTTTCGGAACTTACGCTTTTCTATTTTATTTTCTTGTTTTGTTTTGTTTAGCTGGACAATAATAATTTATATTACTGGAATTTCGGACTTCAATATAATTTATAATGCCTACAAAAACGACAAACTAAAACAGCTTTAGCAAATTATATTCATTATGATAATAACATCTCTCACTCTTGTCAAATTGCTTTAAAGAATAAAATAATTACGGGAAGACTTTTCTCTGCATTATCATTTTATCATATTATTCCATTTTAGTAATTATATTGGCATATGCAAACAAGCATATTTTAATACAAATAACATCGGTCCACATGTGGAAAGCGCTAATATCAAGAACGTACACTCTATTTGTGTTTTGGTCTAAATTCCCATCGTAATTATTATATTATTTTGATCAAATTATTATAAAATATGTTACCGGTGTTAGAATTATGCATAAATATCTTCCTCTGTCTTATATTTTGTATATTAAAACCAACATAACCATTGATTAATTAATGGTGTTCAATGTTATCAATTAATGCCACTATTGTGTAAATAAAGGTTTTTGCTTTTGTTTGAAAGAAACATGGATTTACATTCACATGTAGGCATGTATTCTGAGTAGCTGACGTCATCATTAATTTATGCTTAAAGGAGCGTTCCCGATCAATTTTTTACATAGTTTTATTTTTTAAACTCAGTAACAATTATGATAGCACTTATTTTTGGTTAATTGGACTATGACGAATCAATATATCAAAAGTTATACCTAAAGTACTTTTTGCTTTCTCTATTTTAAGATTTATATATATTTTTCTACAAGGTGCAGGGGCGTATCCAGGATTTTCCAATAGGGGGGCGCCAGGCATGAATGATCGCCGTCCTGGGGGATGGGTCTAAGGGGAGGGGTGAACAATTTTTGCTTTCGAAGAAGGGCTGAAATACAAAATGGTGTCATATGCATGGGCGGCGATCAGTACTTCCGAGTGGGGGGGGGGGGAGTTTGACTTTGTTGACTATCTAAGCGTAGCGCCACCATGGGTTGGCGCGAAGCGTACAAGAAAATTTTGGGATTAACAAACCCTCTAGATGGCCGGAAACGGCACTTCCCGAGGTTTCCAAGCGGCATATACCCAACTTTAAAATAGGGATGTCATGTCCGAAATATCTCATATTCAGGATCCAAAATACTTTTTTTTTTAAATTTCGGGTGTTATTTTGGGAAAATTGCCCCTGTCAATCTTGTTTCAGGCGCAACGTTAGAATGTTCGAGAGCTCTTTTATATTATTCGATAAAGAAAATGGCCTCATGCAGGCTATTATAGGCCTATACACATGCAATACACAATTACACATAGTGACATTCCTAGGTACCGATTGCTAGGGCATCCAGGTGAAACGTGTATTAAGCATTACCCTGGTTACATGAGATTCTCAGCTGTTCGAGGGAACATGTACATGTGTAGGCCTACTATAGGGCCTATATGAATACTATGAGGGTGCATATATGTACTATATCAATACCGTGGGCGCAATAATACATTTTGTTGTTATAGGGCCAATGAAGCCTACAGTCAACTATTTTTGCTTTATAAAGACGCTTTATTTGAAAAGATCGCACTGCGTTTATGGTAGGCGAGAAATGAAGCTAAAAAAGAGCCGTACATTAACGAAGATGCATAAATGTAGGCATGAAAATATTCTTATCCCTGGCATTTGGTGGGGGGGGGGGGAGCATTACATCCCCTCCACCCATTTTCATGGGGGGATATATCCCCCCTCCACCCAGGATCGCCGCCCATGGCCCTATGTGATCCATTTTTCGACCTTAATAATAAGCAACATTTCCAGTAAATATGGACACAAAATGCACAATTTAGTATGGCTGGCATGGCATTTAGTGTTTATAGTGATAATACAAACACAATTACCATCTATGTTTCTAAAACTATTATGCCGCCGAACTTCGCCAGAACCTTTTTTTGGCAAACAAAAAATAAAGCATACGGGAGGGGGGGGGGGGGTTGAGCGATCACCGACATCTCACATAAAGGTCGTCATCAATTTTTTTTTTTTTTTTTGCTAAACTTTTTTTTTTTTTGGTGACGGCCAATAGGGGGGGGGGGCGCGCGCCTGTTGCGCCCCCCCTGGATACGCCCCTGAGGTGATTATATAGTAGTCGGAAGAGTCCTTCAAAGCCATGTCGAAAAGGCTGGTATATACCACCATCACCAATCATATGGTTACGCT
>NC_092572.1:9225000-9315000 GCF_037975245.1 Apostichopus japonicus
GGGTGGTCTCTACACTATGATACGGCCGATATGCTGGCTGCATTCTTGAGTACAATTCATTCATTGAAAGGTATTCATGGAGTTGAGAACAGCTACACACGTTATAACAATTATTGTTGAAACATATCGGAGGTTTAAAATGGGTCGATATTTGAAAAGGTCCTCAGAATCAAGTTTTGTTTTTTGAGAAGAGGATGAACACAAGCAACATGAACTTTTGGCAGTCAGTAACTCTTCAAACTAAAAAAAAAACGAACTAAAGTATTGTTTGTAAGTTTAGCGATCAATGGTTATCTTTTTTTTAAGAATAATCTGATCGCATCGAATTGTACCGGTAATGCATTCAACGTAACACGAGTGCAGCTATATATAGGCTAGCCTTTATGTCTACCAATGCAGGCTGGTTTATTGGCTAAAAGTTAGAATTAAGTAACGGTATATAAATATATATATACAGCTTTCAGATTGACAGGCATCTGCTATAGGAAAATATATCTGCTTATCCATGTGGAACTCCACAAGCTTATCAAATGGGTTAGTACATATTAGGATGATTTTGCCTGTTGACTTGCACGTTACCGTATATTATGATCTTAACCTTGCATGGTTGCCCAAAGCGTAGACCGAAGTTTTCAACCTGGCAGCTCCTACCTGCGGTCATATGAAAGCTGGGGAGAGAATCTAGCGTAGGATGTATAATTACCTAGCCTTCTAATGCTATTGGGATAGCAATAATCACATTTTACCAACACTATAGTGTTATAAAATGCCTCAAAATCACCATTAATTCTTCTGATTTTTACACCAAGTGCATGTTGGTCAGAATAATATTTGACTTTAAACACTTTCCAAACGATGTTGGTCGCTTTGCCAAAGTACAATGAATCTATACATAGGCATTGAATTGAGAATTCGCCAGAATACGGAGAGTATAGTTCATTTTTATCTTTAAAAGTTGCGCCACCTGAGATGCAAATGGCTTTCGTGATAATTTTGCTAATAAAGTCACTGAATTGTAAAGCAACTCAATCACGCGTTTCTTTACATGCCAGCAACAAACACTCGTACAAACTACTTGAGTATAGGTCATATTTTGTAGCTTTGTTCATAACCAATTCATATGCCTTAGCAAAACAGTTTTCATCGTGTTACTTTTAAGAAGCGCAATTTCTTTTGGTGGACTTTGTCTAAGAAAAGGAATCGTTGACGACGTTTCTTCGTTGAACTTTGAGTAAGTATATGTTACATTGTTTCTCTTTCATAAAGAATATTTTTTAATATGTATTTTTCGTTTTCCATTATTGGAATACCTAACGTGTTATAATTTTTCGGTCAATGCGTTCATTCATAACAACGTTGAACAAAGCTGAACCATGGCTGTAATAAGGCTACTTGTTCTTAAATTTGTAAACAAAGACGGTAATTTTTCTCACACACTCGTATACAGCCTATATATGGATTCATATATGTATGGAACTATATATATATATATGCATATATATATATAGGCTATATATAGGCTATATATATATAGGCTATATATATATATATATATATATATATATATATATAAATATATATATATTTATATATAACCATATATTTATATATATATATAACTATATATATATATATATATATATATATGGAACTATATATATATGGAACTATATTTATGAATTTATATATATGTATATATATGAAACTTTATATATGGAACTATATATATATATGGAATTTTATATATGGAACTATATATATGTATATATATATATATGTATATATATATATATAAATATATATATAGTTTATATATATAGTTCCATATATAGTTCCATATATAAAATTCCATATATATATAGTTCCATATATTAAGTTTAATATATATATATATAAATTCATATTTATATATAGTTCCATATAGATAAACTTCCATTCAATTAATCATTGCTTGAGTTAGGAACAAGATATTGAAATCGGATTTTTTAACTAACAAGGCGTAATATTATTCTCATCCATATTTTCTGCCACCGGAATATTCCTTAAACTAAATAGATCAAATTAGCATCTCTATACGTTTCCATGTAAACCTGAAGACCATAACTAAATAGAAATGTTTTGAAGGCAGACCTTCACTCAAAAGGGGTCTTTTGCACCCCACCCCCACCCTTCCCCTCCCCGTCTCTCTTGCTTCTCCACCCCCAATAATTTTGCTGACTGGGAATTTTCAAAATCACTGAATATATGCTTCAGCGTTTGGGCGTTTCGCCTCCTGTAACCTCCCTTGCGTGTCAACGCCAGCCAAAAACATTGCGTCCCTATCCCATCAGCAATACACTCTTAGCCCTCTTCAGCCAAGGACATGCTTGCTTTATTTTATTGTCATTTCTCTGTGTTCCCCACCCTACTCCCCGCCCCACTCCCTCGCCCACCCCATATTACGCAATTCATACTAAATTTGAAAGAAATTCCCATACAGTACATCATGGCATTCTGGTTTTACCAGGATATTACGCATAAACTGTGCTTAGATGAGAATGTAATTTGGAGGCATTCAACTGTTAAAACTAGCTTAAACCATGACACCGATAAAAAGAGTGGAGAGGGGGGGGGGGTTTCCCTTTTTCAACTTCTTCTTTCTGTATAACTTGAGGAGTCCAAGTTAGTCAATCATGCATTTCATCAAAAGGTTAGCTGTCGAAATGATATTTTCCAAATTAACACTTTTGGAACATAGAGAGCCTCCCAAAACCAAGTAAGCAATTCAATATATCTATAAATTTTAAAGCTATCCCCCCCTCTCTTAAATTATTTTACCTTAAAAAATGGACCCCCCCCCAGAATGAACCCCCCCCCCCTTTCGGGGGATGCGTTCAGGATTTGGGCTTTTTACCCGAGATATTCTTATTCCTTATGAAATTCTGGTTTAGAAAAACCACATGAGATAAATCCTCCTTCCGGGAGATACCTAGCTCATTCATAGCCTGGTCTAAAGTACGCACAGTTCAAACCGTCGCTGCCGGTGCCTACAGTGTACCAAGTCTACGTGTAGCCTGGGAAAGGGAGGGGGTGGGGGCTTCCCATCAAGCTACCTCGTAGATATGTATATATCGCATTACCCAAGTTCCCTGCAGTATATAACTCACTATTAAAGTTCAAGGAATATGAAATCTGTATTTAAAGTTCGTAGTACAATTTCGAAACAGAGTTTCGTCATAAAATTCCGTAGCAGAGTTTCGTAGGTAGAATTCCGTAGAGTTATAGTAGTATTGTCAGTAGTATTGACTCGACTCGCGTCGAGTCGAGTACATTGGAACGCCTTATTTTGTGTGTGTTTGTGTGAAAATTATAGACACATTGCTCTTGTATTCAGTCTAAAATGTCGTTAATATCTTCTATATAGTTCGCTCAATTAATAAACTGATCCACGTATTTTCAATTTATCTCCATAATTGCCCATTTAGAGTGATATTTCTTTTCTTCTCTAAATCACTTCGTGAGCATGACGAACGAGCAAACATTGTCTTAGGTTGTCTCCTTATTAAAACAAATCATGAACTACTTAGCGGTTTGTCGATATAGATAAATTGGTTTAAAAGTATAAGATCGGTGCCGTAATGTTCGGGATAAAAATGCGAAAAGTATTCTTGACTTGTTATAGGCTATTAGAAATTTTTCAAAGCAGTAGTTTATGAACAACGTTCACTTACTAACTGAAATGATTTCCAGTATTTTCATTCATTTGTACCGTCCTGCACAGTAATCTTATACAAATACAAAGTTTATCATAAAACACATCTATTTATTTTGTCTTTAATTGTTTCTTTGGAAACAACTCATCAATCACTTTTTCTTTGATCTCAAGTAAAATAATCAATTTAAAATGGACTTGACCCCCGAAAATCAATTAAAATGTCTTTCAACAATTTAAAGGATGAGGCAACGAGCTTTAATATACCCGCACTACTACAAGAGGACGTGACTATTCCTCTGTTGTTGTTTTTTTGGCAAACCCATCTGTTTTAAGAATTCACTCACGTGGAACTCTTCGGGCTTTCTGTATTGTTCTCGTCACAATATAAGCGGAATACCATCTTTAGATTATCTCTAAGAGAAAATGAGTGGATACCTTCCTCTGTAGGGCATATCATTTTGATAAGAAGGGTCTGGCCATACACAACGTTACTGTCATATTTGGACATATCCGTAGTTTTATATAGCAGTTGAGTTTGTTCCTGGGGCCGCTAAAGCCGATTTCCCATGAAAAGGGGGTGGGGGTTCGGGTGGAGGTTTAGGGGTCTGAGAGAATCCTCCTCCCCCAGGAAACATAATTGTTAAGGATATGCTTATTATGAAAGATATCATATTTCAAATACAAAATTCTGACTGCTTTCAAACAGATCATGAGGAGCTAGGTCGGCCAGCAATTTTTTCTATTTTGATTTTTTTGAGTGCTGATGATACGTACCGTAAATCAAGGAAGGAGGGGGGGGGGAGAGAGAAGTGAAATCTCAAAGACGGAGAAAATTCAAGGTTTCTACGAGTAAAAGGTTTTATGACCTTTTCATAGGGTTCCCTTAACTGCACCACACTGTATGTTGCAGGTGACAGACCTTTTCCTAACTTTCAGTTTTGTCAACTCAATCCATTCCTAAGCAAGTATATTTCCGTCAGAGCAATTTTGGGCCCTTTTCTTAAGTACCTATGGATTTGGATTTAAAAAAAAGGTATCATTATAAAATCAATCGGATTCTAGTTAAGACGTATCTGATGGCATTACATTGAGAGGACTAGTTCCATGCAGAGGCTAATTAACATTGACAGGTGAAAGACGAACATATTCTAAGAGTGCTTTTGAGCTCATGACAACGCTTTGAAGTGGAAGCGTTTTAATGCAGCAGTGAACTTGAAACAAACAGGTGTGATGTCATAGAAGCATATGTCTGACAAAATTCATTCCAGGTACTTTTCTTCTTCGAAGTCTAATTACAATTTTCTACTTCAAAATTGGGATATACTTCCAAATGACTACCCCTATCGTCATTGAGATATTGTGAAATTTTACATCCATTTTTAGGACATAATGTTGAAACTCTATTCAATTCAATGCCAATACACTCAACTGAAAGTCAAAGTAGACATTTTACTGGCAGCCTTTGTACAACTATGGGATTACATCTTTTCTTGCACCTATAGTATAAACTGTGAAAATTCTAGTTATCAATATCTCGAGAACTTTATATGAGAATTGGATGCAAATTTCACAAGGCTGGTATAAGTGTGTTTCTTTTTCATCTATCGAAAGCTAGGAACTTTTTTTTTCTCCCTGGACGTACTTTCATTGTCATAGGTCCAAAGATATTTATGCTGTTCTGACATTCCCGACATCAAGTCTTTCATGCATATATTAAAACGTTACAAATTCCATGAAAAAAAATATCCATAAAAAAATACCAAATATATCACAGCTTGAATAAATGCCATTCCGATTACTGGAAAACCTTCTTGCCCGAACATTTGTCCTTTATTGTCCTTATTTCGCGAAACATTAAATTTTTTATCATCGGCTCACAGAATCTTTATCTTCGTTGGGTCGATAACGCCATCAGTGAGGGCGTGTGTTAAATTGTCATTATCTTTAATCTGAAATTAATACCAAATGAAGGTTGCAAAACTATGGGGAGCTAAAAGAACGTCACCTTCGTTTGATGTCATTTTGGGATTGTTTATCTAAATCCATTTACATAACCTTGACTCTTTATATATTAAATTAAACAAAAATAATAATAATAATAACCCAGTAAAGTCTTAAGATGCGTCTAAATGATGTTTGATATTATACAAAATAATGAATGGTTATGAGTGCAATAGTGCAAATATTTCATGAGTTGAAAGATGGAAATTACATCTTTCAACTCATGAAATATTTGCACTATTGCACGAATGGAAACCATTCATTATTTGTTTTATACAACACCTTCAAATTTGGATATAATTGGATGTAAAATGCACTCATACAACAGATTGTTTTGAATAGACAGGTTTCTCTGCTCTCTTACCATTGAAAAAAGTGCTATCAAAAAAGTATAACACATGGTTCTATTTCATAGAGTGCAATAGAGCGGATTTTGTATGCAATCGACGAGCAATTGACCAATCAAATGGCAGGAATATAATTAGGTGTTGTATAATGCTTACTGGCCTATAGATACTTTTCCTGAATTTAAGATGGAGGCCATCTGAATATTGTCGCCTTACGTTTTAGTTAATATTTTGGGTCAGTTTCCTTTTTATTCCCGTTTTGCTTCTCCTTAATAAGGCCTATTAAAGTATAATAAAAGCTAAAACCCCATAAAAAAACAGAAATAAATATATAAAATAATGAAATAAGGTATTATCTGGTTTTTTCTTTCTTCCACCCGTACATTTACAAGGACTGTGAAATTAATGATAATGAGTGCAGAATTTACTGTAGAGGGCGCTATATAGGAATACTTAATTTTAAATCCTGTCTACTGTAATGTTATTCATTGATATGTCTTATATATATAGTGTGTGTGTGTGATAAACTTTGTTCATTATTCAAATATCAGTGTGAATGTATGATATTATGTGGTCCTTATCTACTATTCGAGAATTTCGTTTGAAAACTTAATTCATAATTTTCAAATTCTTCAGTAATTATCACAATACTTTCTGTAAGGTATGGTCGATTAGTTGACGATTAACAAAATAGTGTTACAGACCCCATACGCAGCGCGGAATCTTGCTCAATGAAAACAAATACAGATACGAAGTATATAGTGCTTGTGCGTTTTTCTGTTGCAGTATCAACATAAAGTATGTTCGTGTTCATGTTTCTACAACTGTATTAGTATGGATGAATTGAGACTTAAGTGAAAGAAACAAAGTCGAACGAAGAGACCTGAGTGAATTTCTAAGGCAGGTTTTGCTGTTGAAACCAATATGGTTGCATAGTTGAACAGTTCATGTCCATCAGATACTCCAGCTTCGATCGACAAAGTACATACGTGTCTGCATTTCGTCATAGTGTAAACTAACCAATCAAAACCCATATTACTTGATTTCCGTACACTCTCCAATAGGGACTAGGCCCAATGAAAAATACTTTGCTTAGACAAGCCCATTTCTCTCAATTTGCTACGACACTTCACGAATCATTCCATTCTCGGACAGGACTCACATAATGCGCGTGAGACTAGTATATAGCTATTTACGGTTATTGACAGCTCAGATGGTCTGATATAGAAAAGAAAACTCGATATGGTAATGATCACTTTTGTGGGGTTCTCAACGAGACATTCAAATATTGAATTGATTAAAGTGTTTAAACTAATTGACAGTTCTCACCCTCTTATCTTAACTTTTTGAGCTTTTACTGGACGGAATATTCCCCCACCGCCCCCCCCCCCCCCTCCCAACGTCCCCTAACTTTTGACAAATTTGTATCTTCGCAACTCTATTAGCTGTAGATTTGGTCTTTCAGGGGTCAACTCCAAGCGACCCAGTCAATAATAGATCTAATTATGCTATGTAAATCGATAGTCCGCAAACCTGGTGGGCCGTGGGTGGTAGAGGTCAGTGGCCGTGGCTCTAAACGTTTGCGGACCGCTGAACTAAATGCTCTCGTCTTCGTTGTAATACATTGAAGCACACTAAAGACGAACGAAAATCCAATTAGAGGGCAGTCTGCAAGAATGTCTTTCTTACTAAAAGCCATGTTGGTCTCTTTTTTTCTTTTCTTTTTCTCTCCACGTGTACATGAACCTTGGTACTGACTGTTCAATAACCACATACATCATTTACTTAATGATGATGGCGAAGAAGCGTCACAAAATGAATTAATTTTAAAGAAACTCTTCTTTATAGACACGGATGCACGTTTTACGAAGGTCATAAACAGAAAATGATGGGTTAATAAACCCAAGTTAATACAAAAAAAAAAAATAACTAGAAATTACTTAAAATGTTCGTCTCAACAATATCAGATCATTCAAATCAGGAATTTGTAAAGCACAGGTCATAGTCCAAAAGGACATGGTTTTTCCACGTAAAGCAAGACCTCGTTAAGTTGTAATAGTAACGAGTAAAATATATATATATATATATATATAAAAATAACATAATAATACGTATTTGCGGTGAATACTCTATATCAATTAATTAAATTGAATATTACTTGGCAAAGGACCAAGTGGAAGGAAGCGGAGGGTCATGCGCACTTATCACAACAGTATATACACACACACACACCCACACACACACACACACACATATATATATATATATATATATATATATATATATATATATATATGTGTGTGTGTGTGTGTGTGTCCAGTGAAGGACAATACAGCAGCTGAGCAGACGACACTAGTAAAGTAATTAGATTCCTATGTAATTACTTCTACTATCGCTTCCTAAGAGTTACCTGTGCAACTGCAGTCCACTTCCACACTTTTTTATGATTTTGGCACCGAAATGTGGCACACGATATCACCATTTCGAGTGAATAACGTCATTTATCACTTTAGTTATATCAAAGACGTAGTGTTTGTATTTCGCGCCGGTACTTTCTTGCCGTACAAGCAAAGCGCCACCAGTTGGATGAGTGGCTTCAGTATATGTCGCATGACATAATTCTTACTACTTCAATTTCTATGATATATATATATATATATATATATATATATATATATATATATATACATATATACGGAGAAGCAATCGCTGGTTTAAAGTCACAGGCGTTAAGTCGTGTTATGGTTTGGTATTGGCCATATAAAGGTTGTTTGGTGCTCCCTGGCCTACCGCTCGAACTACCTGATTCTCAAGTTAGGGGCACAGGAGGTTTTTTTTTTAGATCGATCGTTGTGGAGGGAGCAAAACTTACCAATTACCACTATGTGGTAATTGGTAAGGTCAGGGAGAGGTGGAGGGGGAGGGTAAAATTATTGTTAAAAGAACGTTATAATTGTACCAAATGGTTCTATATTTATATTCTATATATATTTGAAGTTTCCTGTTTTTAGGTTAGTCTACAATTAAAGATATTCGTTAGGCATATGCCCAACGTGCCTCAACCGTCCAGACGCCCTTGCAATATATATCTAATTCAAGTTTGCTAACATACAGGCCCGTTCAGGCCCATAAAGGCCATTCGAAAAAAGGTAACAACGCTTAACAATCCTCTTAAGATATACACGTTACAACGTCTCATTCGGTGAATTCATTCTTTACGTAAAAGCCCTACCCGGAACTTACCGGTACAAACATTCTTACATTAAACAATAAAACTAGATCGAAACTTATTAGAAATACATCGCCACACCCCGAATGGGAACTATATAACATTAATAATAGGTATACATTACAACTCGTTATCCAGATCACATACCAACACGTTTATCATAATTTCACATTAAAAATGTATTTCGCAACGCCTTGGGGGATATGCGCATAACTTACTTTTGGTTCCTTTTTTTGTTTCTATGTAAACTAACAAACAAGAAATCCCAATACACAGATATGTATAGGTTTTAATCGAAGTGCTTAAAGTGCGTATTGGTAACATTTTGTAGAAAGAAAATAATTACTTGGAATAGAATCGAGTTAAATTATAAAATGATATTTTTGCACCCAAAATAATCTGTTTTATGTCAATATTGAAGATTTAAAGTTTCCAATACACACCGAATACAATTTTGTTTTTTCTTCAATTGATTGAAATAGTCGTTTTCCTCACAGTTCAATGTCAAATCGTACGTGAACTTGTGTACACACCTCCAGTTTTACAAACTTCAAATTGATTCTATAGTACATTATTCATGAGAAAATGATTCTATATTTTGTTGTAGGGGTGTGTGTGGGCGAGGCAAGGGGGGGGGGGTGAGCTTAGAGAAGGCTCTATGACACCTGATAATAATTCATCGAAAATGTGACATCGAGGGGCAAATTGGTCCTTTTCGTGTTCGTTTCCTATTTGCGAGAAAACCAAAGGTTATGATATGTTCACGCTTCCGTGTGCATCACATGGCCATGGTATGGAACAACGGATCGCGCATGCGCACGGGTTAGAGTCATTAAGCATGCAGCTTCTTGAGCTCAATGGTCGCCCAAATTTCTAGCGAAACCAAACCGTTCGAGCTATTTCCTTTTTTTAAATAAAGATTGCAATGTATAAGACACTTAATCCAATCTGCTAAATTTCTTTCCCAAGTTATTATTTATCTATAAGTGATTTATTATTTATTTATTTTCATCCTAATACGTTATCCACAAATTTCCATTCAATTTCTTCATATAGTATTAAGTCATGCATATAATGGTTAAGTTTTAACTTTGAACAACTTTTCGTTATGATATATTAATAGTTGTTGACATAAATTTAAATGATTTAAGGTTAAGGATTGCCTGGAAAAAAAATATTACGTCCACAAACATTCACAAAATCAAACAGAGGCGTACAAAATGGATCCTATATGAAGTCCGTATAAAAAAAAAGTCAATTCTAATTATGAAGAAGGGCAGTCTTTTGTGGGAATGGGGTAGGGATGGGTCACGAAAATGAGGGCGCGTTCTCCATGGGCCCCAACTCCTGATTTCGTCTGTTGTCTATTTTTAAATATTTAGCGGTTGCAACACCCAATTTCAATAGTTGACAAAAATTATGAAACATTTTTTTTTTCATTTTTATTTTTTGTTCAGAGAATGATAGTGAGATGACAAAAACATAAAACAGCAAATGACTAGAGGCCTATAAATATATCTTATCTATTTATCTTTTCTACCCACACACTCACACACTCACACACACACACACACGATTGCTCACGAGTTTAATATACTTTCCTCAATCGTAGCTTTCGGCTGTACAAGCGAGTAACTTTAGAATTTGATTAGCATCTTCGCGAGGTTTGCTTTCCTCCTAAGCATAAATTTTGAACGATATACGACTGTTTATATAAGTTTAAATTGCATTTAAAGGTATATGATGTTATATGATGAGATAAATGATACGATGAGATACGATATGTGATGTGCAAACCGTGACGTGTCGTCACGTGTTGTGTCTTGGTCGGGACGACCGCATTTGCAGCGGAAGGCCTGCATGGGTTCGAATCCCAGCGCAGGCTGAAATCATGCATGCGTGTGTATGTGTGTGTAATTTATGACTACCAATTCACCTGACGTATAGGTAAATGTAACATATAATATATATATATATATATATATATATATATATATATATATATATATATATATATATATATATATATATATATATATATATATATATAACTCACGGAACAATGAGTTGTTATTAACTGCACGTCACTGAAGAATTAATCACGGTCGTTTTACGTTGTCTACTGGTTTTAGTACTGTGCTTGCATTTGATTAACCTTTTACAAATCACTGTTTAACAGAGTCATTTTGATCTCAGACTTGATACCCATGGTTTAATATTCTCATTGGATATTTCACCGGCGTCTGTTTCTGACATATTCCCTAATCTCTCGTTTGTGATCAGTTCAGTATAAAGAGAATATATAAAAGAATAATACCCATCATCGTATTCATAGATTTTCAACAAAAAGCGACAGGGAAATATTTAAAAGATATTTCGAAATATGTAACAAAGAAACAGTGTAAAGCGACAAAGCAAAGACGAGTGTACAGTTATATGCGTATATTGAACTAACAATGTGCAGGGGTAAAATTCCCAAAACACATACACCCACACATATACAACTCATAGAACTATCATTGTGTACATCGTACATCGGTCAAACTAACAAAACACATAAACCCACATATATAAAACACATAGAACTAACAATGTGTATATCATATGGGTAAAATTCCCAAAACACATACACCCACATATATACAACTCATAGAACTATCATTGTGTACATCGTACACCGGTAAAGCTCGTATCATGGTAATGTACTTACAATAAATCTGTATATTTTGACGTGTCTTGCTACGAACCCCCAGCACATTTGAACCTGTTGACCGTAGGCTATGTATCTGTACTGCCTGAAAAAAATTATGAAAGTTCAAAATGTATTAATATTGGCCCATGATGTCCACAATAACAAGCAGGGATACAATGTACAGTTATGGTTACATTTGTTGTGAATTTACACCTTCTATGTTGTATCAGACAATAAATTTGCAAAACTCCAGGCCCAAGTACTAGCCTAGTAATAAAAAGTATAAAATGGCACATATGCCTACTGTTACGATGGGGTGCTCCGGCTCAATTAGTTCTGGGCTCCGTCATTAAATAAGTATAACGAACAACAGATAAAGAGAAACTCCAGACATAGATGTAATTGTAGAATATAAGCTTTATTGCTGGAGTGTATCAGGCTGAACTACACTCTCTGAAGTCTGGAATCTTAGTCTTTTCTTCATACCAAAATACTACAGTATTTAAATCATTTCAACTTCCTGTGAATGGGCAATAACCTCTCTGTGACACAAACTCTTGGTCACAGAGTCTTTTACTTCTAATTACTAAGAGTCATAGGTGATGGCTATGACTAACCACATTTGTAATACACATGAGATGCAACAGGTTGTCATCTGTGTTTAAGCATGAGTATTTCATGGAATTAAGACAAAGGGGGCTTCTACGACTATGATGTGGGTGTAGGGGTGAATAAGTCATGAACAGAAAGTAAGTAGTTACTCTTAAGACAAAGAAGCATGGAAGCAAATGTTTAAAACACATAAACCCACATATATATAACACATAGAACTAACATTGTGTACATCGTATAGCGGTAAAACTCCCAAAACACGTAAACCACATATATTAAACACATAAACCTAACATTGTGTACATCGTATAGCGGTAAAACTCCCAAAACACATAAACCCACATATATACAACACATAGAACTACATTGTATTCATCGCACAGTGGTAAAACTCCCAAAACACATAAGCCCACATTATGTACAACACATAGAACTAACATTGTGTACATCATATAGCGGTAAAACTCCAAAAACACATAAACCCACATATACAACACATAGAACTAACAATGTGTATATCATATGGGTAAACCTCCTAAAACACATAAACCCACATATACATTACATAGAACTAACAATGTGTATATCATAGGGGTAAACCTCCTAAAACACATACACCCACATATATACAACACGTAGAACTATCATTGTGTACATCGCACAGTGGTAAAACTCCAAAAACACATAAGCCCACATTATGTACAACACATAGAACTAACTTTGTGTACATCATATAGCGGAACTCCAAAACACATAAACCCACATATATACAACACATAGAACTAACATTGTGTACATCATATAGCGGTATAGAAAAACACACAGAACTCTTCGCAATTTTTTTTTTTTTTTTGGTCACCTAAACTTTAAACTTTTCCAAAATCTCTCATGAGTTATTAATATTATTCACGTTCGTTTATATTCACTAAAATTGTTTGCCCTGTACAGATGGCAAGCTCAAAGTATCTTATTTAAAGACACTCCTGAAAAATTAATTCTACTGTAATAAGAGCAATAAGATGGCATTTAAAATCATATTAGCTTGAGGTTTAAGATCTATCAAAAATCAATCATTTAAAGAAAGCAATATTCCTTATTTAAAAAAAAAATCAGCCTGTCAAGGAACAGACAAGGAAAACCAAAGTAGACAACTGATAAACTGTTTCAATGCTTTTTAAATAATTGTTCATACCTACATTAACTATCATTCACGATATGATTAGTTTTTTATCCCCTAATTTAAAAGAGAAAAGGACAGCATATGAATAATTGATAACGTTTTACTTTAATATTTTATAATGACGTGATAATTTTGCCAATCCGATATATGAATCTGCAGATATAATTTTATTTCTTTGAAATGATTCCCAGTGTTCTCGACGTTTAAGAAGAATGTATGTTAGATGTTGGATGCACATTCATGCTATACAACAGCGTTTCTTTACCTGCAAAACATGCATCACCTGGGAGGAGGGGTGGGGATAGGGGAGGAGGGTGGGGAAGAGGGGAGGGTGGGGGAGGGGAGGAGGGCAAGGGAGGGGTTGTGAGACAGTTCTCCACAAAGTGCAAAATAATACATGCATAGAACCCTTTTTGCTCTCTCTTTTTTTGTGGAAAGAAAAATTTCATCCGTAGCTAGTTAAGAATTGTTTTGGAGGAGGGGAGGAAGGGAGGGAGGGAGGTAAGGGGGGGGTTGTGAGACAGTACTTAAAGGAGGTGCGAAATAATATAGGCATAGAACCCTTTTTGTCTCTCTTTTTTGTGGAAAGGAAAATTTCATCTGTATGCTAGTAAAGGAATTGTTCTTTTTTTAAACGCTCCGAGAGTACGAGTAGAGGAAACGTAAGAAACTCCATATGTATTTAAGCTTGTCCTGTATGTGGTTCTCACTCGTTATTTGTACGCATTTTGTAGTAACATAGATCGTACAAAATAAACCATTGGATGATGTATACACACTAAAGCAATGTGAGTTTTGGGGCCATGTTGAAATTCTCACTCGGTAAAAAGCTATACCGCCAACTGGTAAGCTGACACATTAGACATGCAGGTACACCGTTAATTGTCTGTATACCCATGACCATGTAGCTTTTTGCATTTTTTTTGCAAAGAAAACGCAAAGTTTGAAATGTTTTACTACTGCCTATAGTGTTCTTAAATAACTTCAACATGTAAACCACATGTACTTCCGTTCGTGTATTTTTTTTAATTCACCCACCCCCCCTCCCAATAAAAAGAGAAATATATATAAGAAAAAATACCAACATTTGTTTTGGGCAACTTTCGACAAAGATCAGAGCTGTGTTCTTTTGAATGGCAATCTAATGTTTGTGACTTGTCATCATATTATCATTAATCGTTATTGTATTAATGAAAAGTGGTTCTTGATATTGGCATAACTAGAATATTTGGCACCCGGGCGGATCATTCATTTGTCACCCCGTGCAGGGGATGCCGTCCTGGGGAGGGGCCCCTCCCCTTAGACAACCGCCCCACCCATTTGAGAAGTTTTGTTAATTTAAGGAGGCTTAGATAAAAGATGGTGGCAAAGCTTTGAACCGAATATATGATAAATATGTGGGCACGGCACACCCCCTCCCCCACCCCCAACCCCCAACCCCCAACCCCCCAACCCCCCAACCCCCCAACCCCCCAACCCCCCAACCCCCCAACCCCACCCCACCGATTTATCATCTGTTTTAAACAGTTAAAACAACTTGGAATGTAAAAGAACTGTCCAGAAAGGAAGCTTTTTTGTTCTAGTTAAAACAAAAGCAAACTGCTCATTATATTAAAACCTATTTTTGGTATACAACTTGATGAGACCAGTCAGTGATTGTTCTCAAGAACATATTGTATCAATCGTATATCATAAGACAAGAAATAAGTGGCACTGAGACATTCATCCTTTGAAAGTAAATATTGCTTTCTATTTTTTTGAACTCGACGAAAGTCGAGCTACCGCTGTTACAGTTAGTTCTAACCTATACACAACATCACATTTGCATAATTAGAATTCATATGGAATATCTGAACTTTAGACCCGATCACAGATGTATGTCAAATATAGTTGAGGTTAGGTAATACGTTATGGTTGTGTGATTTCAGTATTAGAAAAGCATCAATATAAAAATAAAATACATCAATGATCACCCCCCCCCCACCCTTCAACCCTCCCCCTTAACCTTAATTAAAGCAACGTTTGTATCCCAAGCAGCTGATGCATACTATAGATTGCACTGCATACGCAAATAATAAACTACTTGTTCAATAAGTATATCACAAAAATATGTTTATGATAAAAACCTTGATATTTTCAAACCGAATATGAAATTTTGAAAGCTTAACCATAAATCAATAATTTAATAGTGCCTTGACATGTAGCCATTAAGTCAAGTGGGAATGTGATTGCAAGCAAGTGGTTACAATGGCGAACGAGTACCTTCTAATTGCTCTCGTTTAATTGCTCGTCATATGAACACAGCAGGCTTCGTAGATAATATTTACACTCCAAAGATAAAAAAAAAATAGAAAAGGATCTCAGCGTGTAGGCAGATCAGTGTGTGCATAAGCAAGTTAAATAACATTTTTGTCGCTTAGACATGAAATTTTGTTTAAGATTGTATTCATTACATGCAGAAAACTGAATATATTCAAAATCGTCGATATTATAACTTAATTATTTTTGTTAAATGAAAATTGTAAACTCAAGCTATGGATTTTTAACTTTATGGGAATTTTTACTATCAAATCGCGCGTTACATGGAATGCCCCAAGGCAAGCCAAATGGTACAATAATTGGAAAACGGGGAACAGGTAAAAGCAAAACTAACCTGCTTACACTAAACATTCAATTAGTTGACAACTTACAGCGCTGTCATATCGGTCTTATGTAGTTCCGCGAAACTATAGAGGAAAATGTTGTTATGAGTTTTAGTACCGTTTGGCATGACATCACCGGAAGTATCATGACGCTATCATGAGTTGATCACGTGTAGGATATACAGATTAGTTCGTAAATATTAAAGGAACTAATCTTTAAAGATGTGAGATTTATATTATTAAACGCCTTAACTTGTGTTTTCTTAACGAAAAATGTTTTTAAATATTATTTTGACGACGCAGCAGGAGTGGAACCAGAAGCCTGATGTGCAACTTGTCTGTACTATGCACGTTTATCAATCATGTGCGCATGCGTGTGAGCGCCATCACGTGATCATTTTACTTCGGTTCAGAAATCTGTCGATAGGAACACTACAGATCGATATGGCAATGCCCTGTTACAAAACGCTGGAAAGTCCTAATTATATATGGATTGATCGATTATTGGTCAAGATGATTACAACGTTATAACCTTGCGCATGCGCGGTTGTACATCAACCTACTACTCTCTTGCTATATATATATATATATATATATATATATATATATATATATATATATTTATATATATATATATAGAGAGAGAGAGAGAGGTGGAGAGAGCTGCACTCGTGTTATGTTGAATGCATTACCGGTACAATTCGATGCGATCAGATTATTCTGAGAAAAAAGAGATAACCATTGATCGCTAAACTTTATACTGTCTGGGTTTTTCAATTCCCTAAAAGCAACTTAAGTTCAGTCTGTCTTTTTTTATATTTTTAGTTTGAAGAGTTACTGATCTTTTCCATTTTACCATTTGACAGTTAAGTCTCTGTAACTTTAAATTATGCATTCGTCGTATTTTGCAAACAAATATATCAATCACGTTTTATGGAAATTGTTTTGCGGTAAACTAGAGAGCTTTTCTTAGTATTTTAATTATTCACTTTCAATAAATGTCAGTCACGTCGTGTGACTTCTTAAATGATAAAGAAAAATGTACACAAAAAAAAAAAAAAAACTAAAAGCAAATATCCTTTCTGTGACATAATGAAATACATTACAGACGGTGCCGTATGTGCAGGCCAAAACCATTTGACAAATATAACTAATTTTAATAAAAACGAACTTGCAGTGAATCCATCGTAGTTGCAGCATAGTTGGCGGTACTCGCACTCACCAACATGGACTTTGTACTCGTCCTATATATTCGTAGACTTGCTATGTGTGCGAGTACAATCCCATCAGCTCGTATCCCTTCGTATTTAGCTGTATTATCTATAGTTGATTCGAGCGCTATCATATTAAACATATAGATCCACCTAAATGAGAACCAGTACACCAACTCAGTGCGAAAATACGAGTGTAAATACCGATTCGAGTACAAATGTGGATACGAATACGAGCACGGATACGAGGTACGAATACGGATACGAGATAAGAGGTACGGAGACGAGATACGAGATGATACGAGATGATACGAGATGACACGAGATGATACGAGATGAAACGAGTACGATACGAGATGATACGAGATGATACGAGATGATACGAGATGAAACGAGTATGATACGAGATGATACGAGATGATACGAGATGATACGAGATGATACGAGATGAAACGAGTATGATACGAGATGATACGAGATGATACGAGATGATACGAGATGATACGAGATGAAACGAGTATGATACGAGATGATACGAGATGATACGAGATGATACGAGATGATACGAGATGATACGAGATGATACGAGATGATACGAGATGATACGAGATGATACGAGATGAAACGAGTATGATACGAGATGATACGAGATGATACGAGATGATACGAGATGATACGAGATGAAACGAGATGATACGAGATGATACGAGATGATACGAGATGAAACGAGTATGATACGAGATGATACGAGATGATACGAGATGATACGAGATGATACGAGATGATACGAGATGATACGAGAAGATACGAGATGATACGAGATGATACGAGAAGATACGAGATGATGAGAGATACGGATACGAGATACGAGATGAAACGAGATGATACGAGATACTAAGTACGGATACTATACGAATACGAGATACGGATACGTGCACAAATACCGATTCACTATACGAATCAGTCGTTGCGATCCATGATCTAAGTACACATATGCTATTTATTGAAAGCGTATGTCGTCCCGTTCGTTTGGTATTTGTGTTCACTGCACCAGTAGCGTATGTACTTCAACAACCTATTACGACCTCCTCACACTGGTAGTTACTTACCTGCATATAATTGTGAATGAGTGTCATTTGAACTCCTGCCCGGCTCTCCGGTCTAAACAGTACAGGCGACTTTATATAGGGGTACAAGATACAATGATAGACGTATACATACATACATCCAAACATACATAAAAAATATAAAATAAATAAAATAAAATAAAATAATATATATATATATATATTAGAGAAAACCAATAAGATGTTATCTCTTGGAGTAAACGTGGATGTTCGTTATATTATATTATATATATATATATATATATATATATATATATATATATATATATATATATATATATATATATATATATATATATATATAACAACAAGGCTTTTGGAGTTTTATAATGTATTTTTTTCTTCCAAATATACTGACAGGAAAAACAACATTTCTAGAACAAATGTGGTCCTTAACGTAAAGTTGCTAAAACCTGGTTTAGTTTATCTTATAAAATATTTACCCCATATTTACACAAGCAGCGTTGTACATTTATAACTGTAAATCAGTATTAGTTTCACACTTAACACTTCAGACAGTTAAAATGATCAAGGCACTCAGTAGTAACAATTTCCTCAAGAACAAGACACTTATGTTATAAGGTCATCGGTTTTTTCCTCTAATGACAGTGTTCTAAATTAATTAAAGTTAGTTGATTGCTCAAAGTTTCTACTCTTAAAACTACTCTAGACTGTCATTGGGATATAACAGAATTATTAGACACTTGCAGAAACCATCTCTCATGGGAACAATTGGACTGACAAAAATCAAACAGTATATAGCGTTGTGGTCAAGTGGTTAAGGCAGTGATCTTAGGATTGCAGGTTCGAGTCCTGGCCAGATCATTGCGTTTAGGCACTTTACCTCCATTGCCTCTCTTCACCCAGGTGTATAAATGGGGACTTGTGAGGTAACTTGTAAATATAGTTGTGTACGCCGGTTTGTGGCAGCACTTTATGGGAGGTCCCCTGGGGGACATGCGGATGTGGTTCACTGAGGTGCCCCAGGAGAGACTGATTGAATTGTGCACACTTTGGTGTGTGGGTGTGACAAGTTACCAATGACCGGGGTTTAAGTTGTAAAGTCGTGTGAGGAGGCATTAGCCTCATACAAGACTGTAAACCTTCAACTTTTAACTTTATTCATTTCCAAGGAAGAGCAAATGAACAAAGAAAAGTAACATTATACATAGTAGTCATTATAACATATTGTGTCCGACTTAACAGTGGCGTAGGAAGGTACTTTTGAGTGGGGGGGGGGGGGGCTGAAGACTGATGGCCGGCCTGGGGGAGGGGTCTACCCACCCACTCCATTTTGTATATAATTTTGCATTTTCACCTGGCCTTAGATGCAATTTGGTGCTCCAAATGAGATTTTTTTCTCATTTGGAAATGAAAAAGGGGTTTTCTGACTTGCGAAGCGGGGGGCGGAATGATACTTCCGCCCTCCATATTTTTCACGGGGGGGGGGGGGCTGGCGCCCCCAGCCACCCGGTTCCTACGCCGTTGTCAGAGTATACATTATTACCCATATCTGTGTTGACTTCAGCTATTTATTTGATCTTCGTAATTCTTTGCCGATTTTCAGAACTCTTGTATAGCAAAAAATTTTACCGTTTATGCAACAATTCTAGTAACCTTGTATAAGATGACACACTTGACAAGCATAAATTTTAACAGATTCGATGTAATCACTTGCAGAGAATATGGTTAAATAAGATTTAGTTATTCATCTTCTTCAAATCTAAGCCTGTTGTTATTTAAAAGCCCTCTCGAAGTTGAAGTCACGCAGTTCAAGTTTTAATCGCATATTACTTTTGGTCAGTAACGGTATTATAGGATTGAAATCGATGTAATTCGTCCATTTTATGTAATCAAGCGTGTATCGTATGGATTTTACATTTGCATTGCTGATTTTTGACAACCGTATACGGGGCATGCTCAAAAAAACTCTAAACTGTACGGACATGAATATCAATCAGTTTCAGACATACGAACAAATATATTTGTGACGAGTGTAACCATTTCAGTATAGGTGAATTAACAATATACATGCCTCTAAGCACGCAAGTACTTACCACTTGTAACATTATCTTACTTTCACTCGTCTTTTAGGCATAATATATATATATATATATATATATATATATATATATATATATATATATATATATATATATATATATATATAAATTTAATGTATACTTTGCACACCTTGGTCTTCGAAACGGTTTGACAACTGTTGTATACCGCATTAGAAGTCATGCGAATAAGACAACATCCGGGACATTACGTCTATTGCCTGGTATGATTTTTGTGTCTACGAATCAGTGGTTGTATAACCTATATACAATATTCTAGTTCATAATTAACTGCCGTTCAGTGATGATTTGATGGAGGTTACGTTTAGCAGGATTATTAAAACATCGCCATACGTATCTTTGTCGGTGTTTATGTGCGTGTGTGTGTTTTTTTCTTTGTTTTGGGGTTTGTTTTCTTTGCTTTTAACACACCTGTTGGAGCCCCTTTTTCCAGAACAGTCTTAATGGATTGAGCGATGCGACATGGTTTGTTGATTTGTACTTTTTGGAGGAAAACAGTTTGCTTAATATTAATTCTAGTATGAAAAACGACATGGTTATTGCTAGTAATATGGCGAACGGGATTCAGATCGATGAAAAGTTGATCGAAAAATCCACCATTACTTCGGAGGAAGACCCATTATCGGAAGAGGACGATGGTATGTATTACTTTCTTTCAGAAATTATTTTCTTTCAGAATAAATTCCTTTTGGCAAGGTTTACTTTTACCCGGTTCATTTATTCTGTTCGCCTCTGAATAAGATCCTGTTAGGATCGAAACCTCAGGCACTCGTCACACACAGGGGTTATATTGCAGTTGATAAGCCTATTGTTTATATATTTCTGTCCCTCCCCACCACCCCCCTCACTCCCCCCCTCTTTCTCTCTATCTTTCTTTCTCCACCTCTATCTTTCTCTATATATATCCTTTTTCTCTCACTCTATCTATCTCTTTGCTTCTCTATTCATGCAAATAAGTGTTCCATAGTATAAAAATCTTCAACAAAGATTGCCACTACGAAGGGTGTCTTTTAGGAAATATCTAAAGATCAAAAACGAATGTCCACATTACAAGGGTATTCTACACATACCAGCTCAAAGATTTCAAGGCATCTCGGTGAAACAAAAAAAATCACTAGTTTGTATGCGGGTCTTTAAAAGCCTTATATTTATGGCCTTTTGTTTGTTCCAACGAATGGTTCTCTCTTCCCCACACCCCCCCCCCCTCCCTCCGTCTTTGGATCAAACCTAAATTTGATGAGGACATTGTTGCGCGTTTGTAGTAAATATTAATCCAAGGTGTGTTGTAGAATGTAAAACAGTCGTTTTTCAGTCTTATAAGGATGGAATAAGAAACGAGTGAGGATTCTATATGAGATCAGACGATCTCATGGGAGACCGACCTCTGTATGTTACGTAAGAGATAATTATATTTAGACAGTAGATGACTATTGAAAGAGTCAAAATGGTCATCAAGTAAGCATTTAAATACCAGAGAATATTTATATATATATATATATATATATATATATATATATATATATATATATATATATATATATATGTATATATATATATATATATATATATATATATATATATAAATAGATATATATATATATATATATATATATATATATATATATATATATATATATATATATTTATTTATTTATATACATATATATTTATTTATATATAACATAGTCTGTTCATAGTATCTATTTCGAGAATCGGCCTTAGGATTCAAACATGATTTCGAGTTGGTTAGTATCATGAGATTGATCTATAGAGTAAGGCAGAACGTGTCACCAAAACAAGAGAGAGATATAAATATAGATAAATGCTCGATGTTTACAATGTATCTTTGTGTTTCTATGTGCAGCTAGATGGCACGGGGGCTTATTTGCATATGTTACAGCTAAAGTAAGCCTTCATTCCTCAGCCTTCAACGAATAACAAAACCGTACAAAATATAAGGGTATTATCGTAAAAGCGACGTTAGCATTGGTAATATCGCCGTTGCTTAGTAACACCGATAACGGTGATTCTCGCTTAAAGCGATATATTGAGTACATTAATTGTGCAATAAAAAAAAATCATATTTGACACTCTGTTCTCTTGAAATAAGCACAATCCTTTTCAGGTTGTATTATCATAACAATAACTTATTGTCTTTTTTTGCGTGCAAAGTGTGTTAAATAAACTAAGAGACACAAATATCATGATAAGGATGTAAGTACTATAGCCATCGTGTTTTTTTATTTATTTTTTATTCTTTGAAATGTGATTAAGGAGGAGTGTGTTTGGTTAGCTGTCAATGTTCTCTGTTTTTCGTAGAATTTCATATAAAATTTCTACATTTTGCTGAAATATTATTTTATAGAATTTAGTTTAGTATTTAGTGAATTATAATATTGAAAAGAAAAACAAAGAGTCACTATCATAATTGCCTTCATGGCATCATTCGCCTGGCTGTTGCCAGATACATAATTCACAAAATATCACCAAATTTGGTAAACTTCGTATCTTCGCAGTACACAATGCTAAGACCATGAAATTAGAACCTTAAGATGCAAAACTGAGTTTTCATAAATCTGGTTATTTTTTAGTGTTTTTTTTTTAATTTAAAACTTGCATATTGATAGTTCGAGGTTTATTATGATTATTTGTATTTTTTGAATGTTTAGTTTCGAAACATAGCATGACAAAATCTTGTGTAAAAGTAAGTTGGCCTGACGTTTCGATCCTAGCAGGATCTTCTTCAAAGCCTAAAAAGAAGCATTTGAAGAAGATCCTGCTAGGATCGGAACGTCAGGCCAAGTTACTTTTACACATTCTCCTACACAGGATCTCTAGTGGAAAAGCAGTTTGCTAACAGTTTTATTTTATTTTGATGACAAAATCTTGTAACATCCGACTCAACATGTTTCAATAAACATAAACTATAATATAGGAGACCTTTCTTGCGAATTGTTTACTTTCCCCATGTACCATGTTTCGTGATTCACTGATACAATATTAAGCAAAAATATAATTAAAAATATAACGATCTTTCCATTTTATATATATAAAAATGTAAACCGTCACACTCGATATTTCCCACACATGTGTCTTTTTCTTCTCTTTTCCGCTATGGGTTTTTCATTATTTTCGCCAATCTTAATGTTACCAATATTATGTTAGATATATCAGTGCAACATTTAACTTCATTTGTAGAATCTTTCTGGAAAATAACACAATTTTGATAAACCTTGAATTTAATAATTAAAAATAAAATGATTAAAAGGAAATTTTAGATCATTTGAATATTAAAGATAGGCTCAAACACACGTTTCTAGATAGTATAGGCTACAATATACAGGAGAATAATGCTAAATATATGTAAACACTGTCAGAAATTATGGAATCAAAATGCGTCACCGCATCACCGCAGCGTTATATGAAGTCAATTGAGCCCTCATGCCATTTTATTTACTTTATTACGAGTCTGTTTTTTTTAATGAAAGAATATTAAAGGATAATTTTAGATATTATAATTAATATTGATATGTTTTAACGACCGTTAGAAACCACTGTTATTTGTCCAGGTTGTACTTATATAACGCTTTTTAATTGATGTGATATTGCCTTTGAAACAGCCGAAGTTCAACAACGAAAGTGACTGGACTATACTGTCTAGGACACAGACCATCATACGTTAGTTCCTCACATCCAACACAAAACTTTATGCGAAAAGATAAAACGTTCAAGGCCTCAAATTACATGTTTATAATATGTTACAAATTTTGCAAACACAAATGGTGTTGGATATCGTCCAAACTGGTGACAGTGATGTTTAAATGACGTTGACAGGACATGTTTTTAGTTGAGTTGGTAGTATTTCTAAACCACTGGATGAACACTTAAGGGGAGGGGGGGGGGGGTGTCTGGGTCCTTCCCAGGAATATTTGTTTTGAGAAAAATTATGCATTTTGTTGTATAATTAAATTATATTAAGTTATATCTAACCGCTTGATTGTGCTAATGAATGTTTGCGCCAGATTTAAAGGGGGTGGGTTGTGTACAACTTTTGATAAGCAAATACAAATGATAGAATATGTGTGTCTCCATATTGAAGCGAAACGGGAAATAAAATATCACATATCACAAAACGATGAAATCATTTTTTTATTTCTATAATGGATATTTCTTGTCTCATATAACGAATAAAACATGTTTGATTAACGTCATGGCGACATCGGGCTTTAAGGGTTCAGTTTTGCGGAACGATTGGTTTTTTCTTGTTAACACAGTATACCAGTATATTTTTAATTTATGAAAAACAATTAAACTGTAATCTTAAATTTATATATATATATATATATGTATATATATATATCTAGTTATACATAAAACATCATTTTACTAGTGAGGGAGAATTATGTGTGTACTAATGAAACGATCCTAATTTAGTCAAAGACATACAACCTGTGATATTCTTTGTAGTTAATCAAACATGTTTCATTCGTTAGTATGAGACAACAGGTACTTAATAATGTTATCTTCATACAATACAATATCCAGTGAAACAGTTCTCTCACATTTCAAATGCAAAAAAAAAAAAATATTGATTTCCCTTACAAATTTATGTGGGTTAGTACAATATGTAACACCTCGTGTAAGTGGGTGATATATTGCAGCATTGTAAATATATATAGTATGATTTCTGCAGTCATCATAAAGACTCGTGAAGATGGATTTTAATATGGAGAACGCCGTAAAATGTTTGCTACTCATGTAGGCTACAATTCATTACCAGCATATTAACAACCGACATAAACCGTTGACATATTTTGGGCGTTAATTTTGCGGTAATGTTGAAACATAGCAGATTTTCTACTTGAGGAAAATTTAAAAACAAATGTATGGTTTATGTTGTGTGTGTGTGCCAGCAAAAAAAACCCCACTTGACAGGTGATTTATAAATGTCTTTGACATTCACTGCCGATAGAAGTCATTACTTCCAGAAGGGAAGAATAGGGACGAGGGTGAGGCAGGAGTAGATGAGATAATGATGATTAGACTAACACTAACATCCACCACCACAACACTTACCACCACAAGCATTACTACTACTACTACTATTACCACTAATACTACTAATATTACTGTTATTACTGCTGCTGCTACTACTACTACTACTAGTACCACCAGTACTATTACTACGACTGCTACTAATACTACTACTAGTTATTACAACTACTACCACTACGATTACTACCACTACTACTACCAATACTACCACTTCTACCCCTACTAGTATACCACTACTACTATTATTACTAATACTTATTCTACTACTACTAATATAGCTAGTACTACTACTTCTACTATTACTGCTAATACTACGACTTCCACTACTACTAATACTACTACTATTACTGCTACTACTACTACTACTGTAGTTACTACTACTACTATTACTACTAGTACAACTACTACTATGAGTACGAATACTACTAATACTACTTCTACTACCACTATTACAACAACTTCTGCTACTGCGACTACTACCACTACTACTACCAATACTACTATTATTACTACTACTTATTCTACTACTACTACGACTACTATAGCTACTACTTCTACTACTACCACTACTACTAATACTACTACTAATACTACTACTACTACTACTACTACCACTACTACTACTACCACCACTTCTACTATTAACATTACTGCCGTCAAGATACCCTTCAAACAAACTCACGCTCTACTTAGTAGTTATCTCATGGTCTAGATTCTACTCAGGGTTGGATATTTCCTGGTACCAATTGATATCGGTACAAGTTTACAAGTCACAACTAGAGACATAAATTATCTTCATGCCATACGGTACTTAAATTATGTAAGCATTATTTGTTCTTCCAGTGACTGGTTTTTCTGTAATGTTATTATGATGGTGCGAAATAAAGCATGTTGTCATAGTATTCTACGGCTGTAGACCGCAGCACACCACAGGATAAAATACATCAAGAATTTTGTTTTCACAAATTAATATTTTACATATTCGAGCGTTAATTAAGGCAATGGCGGCGTGGTTGGTGGTACAAGTGGTGGAATATGGTAACAAATTATACGCATCTTAGTGCCACTTTGTCATTTGGTGCCCTTTTGTTAATAAGTGGCCTTCTGCTGAAAATTGAAGAAAAAACTGGTAAGGGGGTAACATGCTTGTAGTTTTGAGAAAAAAAAACCTCTAAATGGCCTCTTTTCAAGATTTAAACTCCTTCAAGTTTTGGAAATAAAAAGTGTCCTTTTGCTATTTCAAAATCACATTTTCTTTACAAACTAATTTCCTTTTTTGTTAAAAAACAAACAATAATAATGCCCTATTGTTGATAAGTGGTTTTAAAAAAAAAAGGATATTTAAAAAGTGCCATGTTTTTTTTAATTTGTAGAAAATCTTGTGAGGTAACTAAGTCACGTGTAAATTCCACTGCCCTTCGAAGTTTGTATCTCCCCCAACACCCTTCCCCCGATCACCCCCCCCCCCCCCAGATTCAACCCTGACGAAAACCTACCTGAATGTAACCTGATGCTATAGCCCGCAGAATCTTCCTCAGAAAAATTAAAACAATCAAAGATTCAAAGATTTGTAATTTCAGCAATAGAACAATAGATTATGTCGTCACCGTTGTTCGTGTAACGGCTAATTGGGTTAAGTATCATTCTTCTTTCCTGATTCGTTTGTGAAGAAATAAATTGAGCGAGTTTGACTGGTTTGTGATGAATGTTACCTAGAAGATGATTTTGTAGTATACCGTTAAGAAACCATTGTTATCAGCCCGGGTTGTAGACCGTTAATATATGCCATTGTTATCAGCCCGGGTTGTAGACCGTTGAGAAACCATTGTTATCAGCCCGGGTTGTAGACCTTTAAGATATACCATTGTTATCAGCCCGGGTGGTAGACCGTTAAAAAACCATTGTTATCAGCCCGGGTTGTAGACCGTTAAGATATACCATTGTTATCAACCCGGGTTGTAGACCGTTTATATATACGATTGTTATCAGCCCGGGTTAAAGATCGTTAAGAAACCATTGTTATCAGCCCGGGTTGCAGACCGTTAATATATACCATTGTTATCAGCGCGGGTTGTAGACCGTTGTGAAACCATTGTTATCAGTCCGGGTTGTAGACCGTGAAGAAACCATTGTTATCAACCCGGGTTGTAGACCGTTGTGAAACCATTGTTATCAGCCCGGGTTGTAGACCGTGAATAAACCATTGTTATCAACCCGGGTTGTAGACCGTTAATTTATACCATTGTTATCAGCTCGGGTTGAAGACCGTTGTGAAACCATTGTTATCAGCTCGGGTTGTAGACCGTGAAGAAACCATTGTTATCAACCCGGGTTGTAGACCGTTAAGAAACCATTGTTATCAGCCCGGGTTGTAGACCGTTAAGAAACCATTGTTATCAACCCGGGTTGTAGACCGTTGTGAAACCATTGTTAACAGCTCGGGTTGTAGACCGTTGTGAAACCATTGTTATCAACCCGGGTTGTAGACCGTTAAGAAACCATTGTTATCAGCCCGGGTTGTAGACCGTTAAGAAACCATTGTTATCAGCCCGGGTTGTATACCGTTAATATATAACATTGTTATCAGCCCGGGTTGTAGACAGTTGAGAAACCATTCTTATCAGCCCGGGTTGTAGACCGTGAATAAACCATTGTTATCAACCCGGGTTGTAGACCGTTAATTTATACCATTGTTATCAGCCCGGGTTGAAGACCGTTGTGAAACCATTGTTATCAGCTCGGGTTGTAGACCGTGAAGAAACCATTGTTATCAACCCGGGTTGTAGACCGTTAAGAAACCATTGTTATCAGCCCGGGTTGTAGACCGTTAAGAAACCATTGTTATCAACCCGGGTTGTAGACCGTTGTGAAACCATTGTTAACAGCCCGGGTTGTAGACCGTTGTGAAACCAATGTTATCAGCCAGGGTTGTAGACCGTTGTGAAACCATTGTTATCAACCCGGGTTGTAGACCGTTAAGAAACCATTGTTATCAGCCCGGGTTGTAGACAGTTGAGAAACCATTGTTTTCAGCCCGCGGGTTGTCATTTCATCTCACATTTTAAAATTTTGAGAAATGATCCGTTTTAATAACATAGGCTTATTTGTTAAATCGTTGGACAATTGGGTTTAATTTACAGTATATTCTGTTTCGGAGACTTGGAAGACAGAAGCTTTCTGATTGGTTCACGATCAGTCGTGTTGTAAAATTACCAAATGAACGGAGGGCAGCATTTCGTTGCTAACATTTGCTCGTTATGATTTGTACGGAGTCAAATGTTATCTCGAATATGTCACACTTATTCGTGAGTTAGGGGAATGTACATGAAGTTTGCCCAGAAGTTTCCTTCATACATTTCCTCAAATGATTTCTCAGTGATTTTAAAGGCTGCATATGGTTCACTTTCGCGCAATTAGAAAGGTTCGACACGACATCGCCCTCTATTTAATTTAAGGCGTGGCTTGATATCCTCATTGAAGAAGAAAAAGTCGATCTCACATGTTTTACAAATTCATATTGCGTGATACCTTCTCCCTGTATGTAAATTCCCAGGGATTTAGACCTGTATGTCTGCGGTTTATTTGACAAACGCTATAGGGATTCTTATGACATATTCTTTCCAAGTTTCAAGCCCTTGAGATTACCCCTTGAGACACCATTACAACAAGTAAAAACCGCTGGTGGATGCTGGGATGCAACAATGTAGGTATCGCACCACAATTAAGTATTGCTCCTATTGGCTTACACAGTAAACTCGTCACTTTCCAAGGCCGATAGAGAGTTTTTAACTGACATGTCCTACTCACCAAATTATAGCTAATGGCTTGGGCTATCATAGCACATTAAACTTTTGCCACCATCATGACCATTTAGATTTTGAGCTAGAAGAGCTCAAATTTTATCATAGTGCTCCCCTACCCATCTGCCAGCTGTCGCTGCGTAATATTCTTGTTTCACCCAAGAGTTTCTAAAATACCTTAAATCCTCCAGATTTTTAGACCATTAGTAGTTTATTTCATCCTCTTCAACATCCAAGCATCGAAAAGAATGATGATGACTCAGAAAATGCGCACAAAAAAAAATCAATACTGTGGGGCGCTATTTTCCGACGGGTTTTTGATTTGTTATTATCTTTCCCACTAATTGCTGATCAACTGTCCTATTGTTTTCAGCTTCATTTTATTTCATTTATTTGTTTTTCACAACATGCATGTAAACGTTTACAAATAACAAATAACATGAAGTAGTAGTGAATAATACATGAAGTGAAGGAAGCGGAACAAAAAACTCTTGCGGGCTTGACGGGGTGCTTCGCTCCCTAAAATACAGAGAAACAGACCAGTCAAAGTACAACAAAGCAAAAATACACAATTTCATACAATAGGACAATAAGACCACAACAAAACAATAACACCCCCCCCCCCGGAAAAAAAACAATCCAGTTTACACTATACATTACTCTGCACGTTCAATTTTGAAAGATAGGATATTGCCATCATTGTTATATTATTAGGACAAACATTTGATTAAGATTAGCGCCACCATTTTCATTCCTGCTTACGACATGGCAGCATGTATAGTGTCCCCATTGACGAACACACTAAACTTTCAAACTCAAAGGGTTAAAAAAGGTGGCCGAAAAACTTAAACGTGCAAACAGGGAGCAAAGACATTGTTGTCCCGGGGCACGACCGGGCTTGAACGTCCCTGTTTGCCATGACAGGCACAAGTCTCCCTCAGTAGACACGTCGGAGATTCACAGTACGTCTGTTATATTTTCCCCTGTCATGATTCTGTACTGAATTCGAACCGCTTCACTCAGGCAGGTTGTGATATGCCTACGCCCCTGTTCAGAAGTATATAAATAGGCCAAGCATGACCTCAATTGAACCAATTTTCACACCCCAAGTACTTTAAGAATCTACTTAGTATCCACGCATCTTCAAAGTAAGACAAACATTCGAACTTTAAGTTGTGGCATGTCACAAAACAAAAATGGTCCTTGTGTTACATTTCAACAATATTCTTGAGGACGACCTCTCGGGCGGATTGATATCGACTCTAATTATCATGGCAACTATTTGTAGGTGTAACCGGCATTCCAATTTTTATCAAGCTAATGAATATGCAGATTTTTATCACCTTATTATTACTATTATTATTATTATCACACTCAGGCTTAATAATAATAATAATAATCAGCAGTTATTTTTACGACGCTTAAGCGACCAAAAATGTGGGAGAAGCCCGCAAGGGCTTATGGATTACAACTTACACGTCGGGTGGCTTCCAATTCAGCATTTTAACTCAAATTTGGAATCTTTTCAATTTAGAAAGTAATTTCAGATGGGAAAACCGTAGATTGCTATTGGATGAAAACACCCACCTTACTATGACCCGGCCGGGAATCGAACCCCGAACCTCCCGATTGCTAAGCCTCATTGATTCAAATACCACCGCCTTTATCCACTCGGCCACAGCACCGGTCATAATTGTAACTAAAAGATATATTCTATAGAAAATGCATGAAATGTCATGACATTTCTACACTAGTATATCCGTCATAAGCTAAAACATATCCTATAGGGACGATGCAGAAAATTGTGGTGTTTTCTTTCATAGTTTTATTCGCGAAAAATAAATATTTTCAAAATGCCTGCAGCAGCTTATTATATTCGATACCATAAAGATATGATAAGAATTTTTCATTTCAACTTTCCACACGATGCTTCGGGAAACGTTGTATTCCTAACATGTCACTTATGACAATCGATCAATTAAAATAATACTTGATGTAGGCCGACTTTATCAAAGAAAACATAAACGTTAAGTGTACTCTCCCAACACAGAGCCTCCATTGAGTTGATGCTTCATCGGCCAAAAACGCCCGTATTTTTAATTTTTTTCCGCCCCTTTTCATTCTCATCAAGGCTCTAAATTTATAAAGTTCAGTTTAGAATTGCTATGCTCTCGAGAATAACAGGTGGAAGTCTAAGTATGCGTTGGCACCGCCTCAGGTAGTAACACTTAAGTAGTACCCCGTACTTATATGACATAACTGCTTAATTGTTTAAGTTGTAAAGATAATATTTACATAACGAATTCTGCCTTTGATTATTTGGTGTCTCAAAAATGGGAAATGTAATGGTTTAGCTTAATATTACAAACATACACGAGCCAAATTGATCATAGACTACAAAAGCTGATGGTTAGCTCGTCCTGTAAAATTATTCAGCAATAAAAGTAGTTTATGTATTTAATAATCATAAAACGGCCTATATTAATTTCTCCGTCTTTTTAATGGACTGTTTTAGTTGATTTTGGTAATATTTGATGCTTTGTGCGAGGTTGAAAAGTTAGCTGAACCATTCCCCCAACTGACGATGAAAGGTAGGGGGCCCTCCCTACCCTCACCCCCACCCCACCCCCACAAGCACACATTGCGTACGACAATGTAACTAATTCCGATATTGATATGGAAATCTGTCCTGGATAAGGAATGTTAAGAAAAGAATGGAATTCTAAAATTACTTTTTTACATCTCACTGACTTTTATTTGCTGATACCAAAAAAAAAAAAAAAAACATTTTTAGAGGATTTCTGAGTTTGATCAATCGCAACATTGTGTTTAGAGTTATTATTAAGACTTTATACAACACAACATTCACACAGGGCAGGAACTTTCATTAGGCTAGATGAATCCAGAGTAAGTAGACAGGGAAACAGGTAGGGGGTGGGGATGGAAGGAGAGAAATAGGGAACTATATTAGAAAAAAAAGGAATCGAATAGGTTTCTCGCTGAGGATGATATCGTTGTAATGCCGTCAGTTGCGTATATACACTACATGAGTGTATATGCAACATGCTTCCTGCACGCCTAGAAAAAAATGAAAACATGCCTACCGGGCATGGTTTCATCACGGCGAGTCATGCAGGCCAACTGGGGCCAGAGTCGCGGCCGGATTGTACCACTCACTCGAGTCACTCCAAGATAAATGTATGTCGTACAGAGTTGTTGACATGCAATTGACAATTCATAATCATGGACGTTAATATGAATCAAAGAGACTGACTTCGGTCAGCTTGCGGCTTTGATAAGCCAATGAGGCTTCTTCTCGAGTTCCTGATCTAAAATTCATATATATCTACACTCTTACTCAAAATATAGATTTAAGTTGGTATATATATATATATGTATATATATATATATATATATATATATATATGTATATATATATATATATATATATATATATATATATATATATATATATGAGCCCAGTAGGAATATTGTTACTTAGGTGAAGGCATATCTATATAGTGCAATAATGTTGTCTATATTATGAAAGATGACGTGTTATATATTTAATAGCCCTCAGTACAGTGTATTTTAAACCTACACAAATATAATAACAGCAACTCAAAATACCGCCACAATTATCTAAAAACTAGTAATCTGGGGGCGCAATAAAGAACAAATTACATCTTATTTTTCTTGTTTTGTTGTTGTTGTTAGTTATATGATGATTTTAAATGATCTTATTATGATCATAGTTATGCACCGGATGGGAGCCAATGGGAACCTATAGCCCCTAGTAACCAATATCATTTCAAAAATTTGTTCAACACGTCAATTGCTTCTAGTTTCATGACTTTAATTACGATAGTTTCAAATTTACCAAATTATCAAAGCTAAAATATGAGAAAAGACCAAAGAGCACCTATAGCTGAACGCAGAATGTCATATCGATTGGATTCATGTTAATCGCTTGAATTACCCGAGGTGTCATTTGGCAATTACCGTGCGGTGTAATAAACTTTTATTTGGGAAACAAGTTTGATAGCTGAAATGTAGTTATAAAAATAAACCCTTTAACTACCATTAATATACAACACATGCTGTAGAATGGATCTCGTGATGGTTAGATAAGTTCATGTACTTTTGTATAGTCGTGTGTGTAAGTTCACATTCACACAAAAAAAAATGGTCACAAAGTTACTACAAGAAAGTTTTTAAGAATGCAAGCCTTTCAGTATGTGCGTGTGTGTGATTGTAGGTGTTTAATCCCAATGCCTATACTGTGAGTATATAGGCTATATGATGCAATTATCATATCCTATACACACTAGTGATTATATACTGGTTCCGCGATACCAGCAAGGTTTGTGGATAGCCTATATAGTCGCACCAGTTTAAAGACAAACAAGCCAATAAGAAGCCGACCTGTACTGATATCACCATACAGGAAAAGCTATTTCTAAAAGGATTCGGACAATTACATTTTCAAAGGCCTTAGTCCTGGGAGCGGTCAAATGTTCTGTACGGCTAAATAATTGTGACTATAGGTTTGGAAATTCTGTTGGGCGATGCGTAAAAATTAGGCAGAAATTATATTGTCGGGCATTCAACGGTTTGCAGACAAAGTCGAAAAATATATACATAAAGAAATATATATATTCCAAATTTTAGAAATAAGCCAAACGTATTTTGTTATCCTTTTTTTTTTTAAAGCAAGTTTCAGAAAAAGTCAAGTTATAATGAATTTGGCTTTTAAAAAGCTTATTCACCAACCGTGGATACCAGTTAGTGTGTATTGGCCATATAGGCCAATCTCATATATCATGTAAGAGGGTTTATGAATCATACCGGTACCTAGTCATATACATTGACAACCTAGCAGGGGTGGTACACCGTATTCTTCAACCCCCCCCCTCCCCCCGGCAAAATCAGAAGGAAACTTACCCCACTCCACTTGCAACATATTACAAAATTTCTTAGTGTACAGTTCATAAATAAATAACCATGTATATGTGGTACAACCTAAACAGATGAAAATTCTTCAACATTGTTCCATTTTACCAAAACGTGTCAAAGACCCTTAGACCCCTTCCACTGAACGAATTAATATCTTAGCTCATCCCCCCCCCCCCCCACCCTCATAAAAAGGTGGTTGGGCCCCTGCAGCGTAGTTAAGACGTATAACTGATAGGTATGGTTCGTATAGATCAAATCCAATAAAGGTTATATATTCACTTAAAGTTTAATACTCGTATATTTTAATGCATGGATTTTACACAAACGGCCTTCCATGCACCAACCAATTCGGATTCCATGGCTAATTGAAAGACCGCACCGTAATTTATTTATTCACATCCTACCGCATTAAACTCACCAACAGATGTGTTTGACGTCTGCGTTTATGCAGATGAGTAACCATGCATGTCCTATCACTGTGAAATATGTGCTTAGGTAGGCTACTTATATAGGCTGGGTATGTTGTACATTACACATGTGTAACCTATAAAGGCCTAAGTCGGTTCAGGCCTCAGGGGGTAAGCATGAATATACAAGAAGGACTGCTGTCGTTATCATTGCATATTAAAATACTCTCAGTATTTTATCATTTGTCATTGTATGGGTAATCTTCTGAGTTACCATCACAGACTAGAGCGATGCTTAATTATATTATTCACATGGGTGGAAACAAAAATGAAAAAAACCCTCTCCAACTGGAGAAAATAGATAAAAAAATGTGACTACGAATTGGAAGTATTCAATCTCTTCAACACTCACTCCATTATAATTATGACCGTCCTCATTCCTACAGATAGATTATTAAATTAATTAATATTCCAATTAAGGCCGAATCTCCATGGCCATGGCATGTAAACCGCGAATTTCTATGTCGAAATGTGTTTAACTTGCACAGATGTACATTTATTATTATTTACAGGCTACTATATATATAGTCACTCTACACTATACGCGTAATAAATTATATCATAGATACATGCTGGTATGACAGAGCGATAAAAATCGGAATATATCATAGGAAAAGTTTACAAATGAAAGATATAACACCTAACGAGAAGGTATTTTCCCCTCAGTAACACAGTGTCGGTGCTGTTACTGTAGTAATAAAGTTTGATATAGCCTTCACTGACATGTTGTGACGATTAAAACCTATACAGTATTACACAGTACCCTGATAAATAAAACAGTGTGTGAGCCGTGTGCATTCTAGTGTATGTTTCCTTAGTAATCTCATGCACGCTTGGTTATATATCGTGTTATACATGTTCGAAGTAACTGTAGATTTGGTAGCTGTTATTATTATTGCTATGTTGTTGTTGTTGTTTATCGGACAGCAGCTTACAATCGAATAAAATATAGAAGCACGCATGTTGTCATTCGCTGTTTAAGTATCCTATATGCTCAGACTTATTGACTTGACAATGCGACATTGCTTTGCAGTTTTGTAGACGTTTTCAATAGAAACAGGTTATTCCTCCCAACAGATAGTAGCTAACACGTTGGCACTCTTCGAAACGTTTATTTCTTTTATTGACTATTATATTTAGGGTGTTTCTTGTGGCATCGTGGCCGTGTAAATTTGTTAGCAATTACAAATCGTCGTTTTGGTCTGTGACCGAGCACGAACCCTTCAAAGGTCGGAGAGTTCTGTTGCTCCCAAATGGTTACAACCGGGCAAAGAATTCTTAAATTGCCCCCTCTCTTTCATGTTGCTCCAAATATACTTCCATCAATTAATTCAATATTTAAGTTACCAAATATATATTCTTTGAATAAGATCAAATAAACAAAAGGGTCTCGATCAAAATGAACTCCATCACAGTATATATATATATATATATATATATATATATATATATATATATATATATATATATATTATATATAACATGCCTACAGTGGAATTACGACCTTCCTTACCGGTTTCGACCCTCTGGACATACAATCAGCGTCCATAGCCTAGTGGGTAGGGTGTCCGCATATAAAGCGTGAGGCCCGGATTCGAATCCCGGTGGAGGCTGGAAGTTTCTTCACTGTTCTGGATTTTCAAACTCACTACGATATCAATTATATATATATATATATATATATATATATATATATATATATATAAATATATATATATATATATATATATGTGTGTGTGTGTGTGTATGTGTGTGTGTGTATAGATAGATAATACATAATGAATCCACTGGTAGTCAAATATATTTGCCTTTATGGTACACCAAAGCTACCGTTCAGTTTGATACGGTAGCTTTCAATGAATTACCGGTAAACTGCTTCCTCAATATTTCAACACATAAAGTTGGATTTGTACAGAAACATCTAACAGGAAGGGAATAATATAAAAACTTTGGATGCATGAACAAGGTACAGTGCATACCTGCAGATAGATGCAGAATAAAGCAACTTTCATTATGCTAAAAGCAGAACGTGATAAATGTGTTTTGTTAGATTTATATCCCGTGAATAAATTTGTGGACACAAACATTTTGCTTGACTGATTTTGGCAGAGCGTTCAAATGGAAAAGTTTTCACTATTATTATTATTACTACCAGCAAAAGATGGAAGCTTCATCCTGTCAGGTGTGTTAACAAACATTATCTAATCGCCGGACGACACCACCCAGTCAAATCTGTCTCACTAATCAGTGTGAAACAAATACTTCAAGGTTGCTTTCATTCGATAAAGCAAAACGACTCATTGACGCTGTAAATGTCATTGCGTGATTAAACGTCCATTCAGTTAATTTGAATATTTAAAGCTGGCAAAATAATTGAGTCAATTTGCTGTGTTTCTTCATCTGTTAATACGCGAATATGCTGCGTGTCTTAAAATCCAGTATTTTTGGTCAAAATAATCAAAAAAATAATAACATGTGTTAGCAGCAGACTAATCGACAATCTTTCTCTTCGTATTTGTTCTTCTCATTTTGTTCAAAAAATATTTTAGTTATAGTAGATAAACTGTAGGAGCAATATTGGAAAAGGACCATATATAGACTTGTAGAGGTAACTATTTATGTACGGGAGATGAATATTTCACATTATGGATTGAGATCTGATATATTTCGGAGATAAAGCGAGCGTATGAAAAACCGACCAAAAGGTGGTCTATAAGTTGTCTATTAGTGTTCGAAGGAATAACAAAAATAGAAACCAAAATGGTACTTCAATTGAAGAAATTTGACAAATATTTGGCGGAATCTGACGATTCGGAGGGGCCTCCCATAGAGGAAGATGAGGGTATGTAATATTCAAATTATTCTTGTGCATAAGTTATACTCATTAACACCCAAAAGGTGAGGATTTAATTCTAGAGAATGTCCAGGATCACATCACGCTTTTGAGCAGTGGAAGTGAACTCTATATAAAAAGTTAGCTCTGAAACGAGTAAGTGTTGTCACTCTATTCGAGCTAAAAACAAACACTAATAACATTCAGTCTAAGAACAAGACTGAAATTTGTTCTCGAAAGTGTGATTATTGTATTTGCATGCAAGGATCGTGACAGAAGACACATATTTCATAGTCATATTTGTAAACGGCTGGAGATTATAATTATAAGCTACACTTTCATCTTTAAGATCGAAAAAATACTGTATTAATAACAGAGCACATTGATATGAAATGCATGAAGGTTTACACTCTTGTATCAAGGACAAGGTCTTCTCATACGACTAAACTAATATCAATTAAAAAACCCTGGTCATTGGTCACGTGTTACACCAACTGACCCAAGTATGTGCACGAGGCATGCCCGGACACAACAGTGCGCCACACGACGTGTCCCCCTGGAGGACTTTCTATTGCGCAGTGTTTCCCTAACTTTATCCCCCCCCCCCCACGAACCCCCTGTGGATGTCAGAGTTGTCCACGAAACCTCAACTTTTCGAGACACGATCTGAGTCTTTATTATACAATAATACGCATTACAGTGCTTCGTAAAGGATCAAGTACAACATGCACGGTACGGTACTACTATGGCAACATATGCGTATGGAACGCGAAAAGAGTTTGTCGATAAGTACGACTTTTGTACATTACTAAAGTATATGATATATCAGATTTTAGTTCAACAAAAAGTACTCTAGTTTTGACTTTCAGAAACGTCTAACGAATCCCCTGGGAAGGACTCACGCACCCCTGGAGGTTCATGCACCCAAGTTAGGGACCCCTGCTATAGCGCATAGCCACAAACCGGCGCACGCAACTATATTTAGTGCCTTGCTCACGGACACAACGTAGTGATCCGGTCAGGACTGCTACCCTGTAATCATTAAATAACAAGTCCACTGTCTTAGCAACTTGACCAACGAGAGCAATTGGTAAATAAAGTGAGCTGGGGAAGCGAAATATGGTTAAGAAGCACTACACTTCTCCTTTAATTTTTTTTTTTTTTTTTGGCTCAACAATTTTAACAAATATACCGAGTATGACTACAAAAAGATCATATGAATCTTTTAAATTTAATTTTTTTTTTGGCCTCTTTTTTTTCCTTCTCATTTGGTCAACAATTTTAACAAATAAACCGAATATGACTCCCAAGATTATTATATGAAGATGCCCTCCTACACATGAATGTTACCATTCAAAATGATAACATACATCGTTCCAAATGCAAGCACGTACGTTTTTGTCCATTCAACCGTTGAACATAAAAGAATCTCGAACAGTACGTGCCTTCCTTTCAGCTTTCATTCTCCGTAAAGGCCCAATTTTATAATGACATTGGCCTAAATGATCAACTTAATCGATTTTTTTTTTCACAATTTGTTTAATAATTCAACGAGTACAATGTTCTTTTCACTTCATGTATAAGTCATATGGAATCAGTGCGGGATATCAGCAACATGTTATATTAATCAAATCCAGTACTGAATTTATTAGAAACATGTTATTTCGAAAGTCAAAGAAATTACATGTTCTAATATAGACATAATGGTCTGTTTGCTATAGTAGACTAGAGAGTAAAACGGTTGAAAGAGTCTCAGCTGTTTAAAGGTCATTTCTGAAAAAAAATTAAAGTGGTATAAAAATACAGCCTGCACTGTACAACTTCTTTTTTTGGCACCGTTCTACAACATATGAAATTTAAGTCCGTGCCTAAAGTCACCTTTCAATATTGTCAAAAGTCGAAAGCTACCAAATACGTGTCATTTATTTCTTCGTAATATATATATATATATATATATATATATATATATATATATATATATTGTTCGTCTACCGTTATTATTTTTAAGTACATAACCACAGAGGATGCATTAAATGGATTCTCAAGTGGCTGCAAGGCGAATCGCTTAATGGAATGCTGGAAATATTGTCGGCATTATTAGGTCAAAAAACCAAATCTTGATAGCATTTTGTTCGGCGAAGATACGACTTTTTGGTGATAATTTTATGAATGCATCTAGCAACCGCATAACAAATGATGTCACACGGCATTTCAATTGCAAGAGAAAAAAAATGATTTGGCTGTTTATATATAACATTACAATTTCTGCAAAACAGATCAAGGGTTGATGAAATTCTAAACATAGATCAAGTTGACAGATGAGCAAACATGCAAAATGTATCACATTACAAGATTAAATCAACTCCAGTTGGAAGAATCGCGGGTCTAGCCAATCAAACTTTAGATGGCAACCAGTGAACCACATCTCCAGGTATATAGGAACAACATACTGAGATGGGGATTTCTATAAAATGCGATATGAGATTGTGGTTTCGACATCACGATGCATATGAGTTTGCAATCGGATTCAGGTACCCGAAGATCGCTTTCAAGGAAGCACAAATCCAACCATTTTCTTTAGCATATTCGACAGAGATCTTTTGCAGAACGACTTCCCCCAAACAACTAAGAATAATCTTGTTTCCTTTTGAGAGTTATCCATTTTTTAAAAAGTCGTGTCTGAGAATTGTCATTCTCTAAATCTGTTATGTCATATTGTCACTAATATCTGAAATATTGGTCTATATCTGTTTGCTTTTCTTTCAAATTCCCCATCATTAGACCATACTTAATTTTAATGTAACATAACTTATGGCTGATGTTATGCTTCGTATAAGGGTAAAGGGAAAAGTTCCCTCTCCCTTTGTGCCATTTTTGTATGCATGCTAAACGCCGTTGATACAAAACGGTCTTATCATTTCCATCACTTGTACTATACAAGTACATTTTGTGGAGTTCTACTTAGCCGTTTATGTGTCACTTTGTCTGTCCGTGTTATAAAATGTACGTCACAAATCTTAATTCTGTATGAGGGCGGATTGGAGCGCGCCGCCCCTCTCCCACCCCCCCCCAGCCTCGTGGCTACGACCCTGAGGCAGGTATACCAATTTGATGTGCAGTACAGCCTCATTTCGTCCCACAACCGCTTCCTTCCCTCACGAAATCAGCACTGTACCAAATATCTAACCACAAGCGCGCTTGATTCATGTGGTATTATAATGTAACAAAAAAAATTACCTTGGTGAAATAGACTATGATGATACGATTTTCGTTTTTGTAAGTATGTAGTTTAGGAAGCAGCTTACTCTATTGAAAGAGGTCTGTTTGATAAACTTTTGATTGCTTTTATATTGTATGTATTTTTTTGTATGTATTTGTATGTATTTTAGATCCTCCTGCAAGCAGGAACTCGCGAAGAAGCCTCATTGGCTTATCAAAGCCCCAAGCTGACCGAAGTCAGTCTCTTACATTCATATTTAACGTCCATGATTATGAATTGTCAATTGTCAACAACTCTGTAACTGGACGACATACATTTATCTGGGAGTGACTCGAACCGAGGACCTTATGATTGAAAGGCACCGGCGATAACCACTGAGCTAACACTCAACATCTAGCAATATTCAAGATAGGTTGATGGTTGCCCCTGATTTGCATAATTTGAGCCAATATCTTTTGTCGGATATCAGAGTCGGATTACAAAATATCCACCTAATTTAAGTGGTTTCGACGTTTTGGGCCCCATTTTTTGAGAAGGTCATTAATCTCGTTATAGAGTAATGACTTTTCTTTCTGGTAACATTATAACCTAGTGAAAAGATCTGAATAAATTCCAGGTATATACCTTATTTATAACACTATAACTGTTTAGTGTTTGTTTACTTTATCCTGCTTTAAATCCTCTACCAATAGCCAAGCGTATTTGCAGGCAAATGCAATTCCAGTTGCTAGACGTGTTTGTACTGGAATGCAAGCACCGATCGACTTACATGCAACAGCATAGCTGATTTGATATACCATTTACGTCATAGGGGGATGAAGTGTCAATGTTCATGTCACATCTTACCGATAGTTTATAGGTAAACATCTATCTAAGTTATTGACAAGTGGTGGACTCTTCAACCCTAGACCGAGCCACGTGACCGTATAAGAAAGACTCGATTATATGTCAGTGCTGAGGGGAAAATGTAGTTATTATAGATATGCCGAAAACTACCTGTAAAATTTGTAAACAATTATATATCGCATAAAATATCAGTTACTTTAAATAAGTAAAAAAATTGACACCGATATTTTTTATTTTTTTTTTACGTAGAGTTCCAGTAACCGTTGCAGGTTATATATTATGTATGTCAGGTCACCAGTCAAAAGTAGCTGTACTATGCAAATAATCCCTTGACGTGTTAATATTTTCAATGGCTGGACAAACCTATAATCTAGCACACATGGCATTAGTTCATTTTTTTATCAGAAACAGCAGAAACATAAAGAGAAAAAACATTTAAGAATTTGATGGCTTGAAGTAACTGTGTTGAGAATCCATTAGAGGTTTTTCAAGGATAAGAAGGAGAAGGGATTTATCCTTGACTGCATACCAATTTCAAGGACAATAAGGTCTTGGTAAACCAATTTCAAGGACAGTAAGGTATTGACATACCAATTTAAAGGACAATTAAGTCTTGGTATATGCTATTTTGGTTACGAAGCAATGAATGCACAATATTAATAACATTTAAATTGAAGAGCCAACGTCACCATCGGAATGTCATGCAAACAACATTTCAAACATTGGAGATACTTTTAAGGTCAATGTGTTGAAATCCGGAACAGAGATTTCTTATACAAATAGTACATAATATCAACACTGTTAGTTTCTGGCTAAGGTCATTTATAAATTGCTGATGAAAGTAATTAATTAATTTGACAAGCCTGTTATTATTTCATTTTCTGCACGTTGTTTCAGATTGGCAAAGACTTCAAAAAACACAAGAACAATATGTTAATATTATTAGTACCCGTTGTGCGACATCTTGTACAAAATATATGAGTCGAAGTTGCACAGAAACATTCACTGGGTGAAAAAGTTCATGATCTACTGCGAACATTTATTTAGAGTTAAGTATTCGGTCGGCCTGATAAAATAGCAAGGTAAAAAAGAGTTCCCAAATATAGAAAGTACAAGGGGTTCTTGTTATTATATATAAGGTATTAACTATTAAAGTAGTATTAAGTAGGATGGCGTTTATGGACCGTGACTTTACAATTATCTATATCTAGGTTAAGTAATGTCCTAACTATACCCTAGATAATTAAAATGAAATGAGTCATAAGTAGGCCTTTAATCAAAGTATTGTCGAGTGTTGCGGGGTATAGCAGAAGGTATTTATATGAAATATTCTTATCATTAAATATTTCAAAATGTTTGTGAATGACACTCTTGGCACCTCTTAGACAATGAACTTGTGAGATGATGATGTTAATTGTTAGCTGTTGAATCTGTTAGCAATTAAACTGACGAAACAATGGAAATCCCAATTCTCTAATGCTCTGAAGACATCTAAAAAGTAAAAACACTAAAAACTATAATAAAAAGGGGGGGGGGATAGAAGACGAGTCTTTGCGATACCCAATACTCAATGCCTCTTTTAGAGGATTAGTATATAGTACTTAGGAGTAATTAACTTCTAGTTTTGAATTATGCTGGGAGATGTAAGTCTCTTTGGGATACTTGTCAAAGTCCTGACTGGAGGCTTAAATATATCTGCGGTGTATATATATATATATATGGTTGGTATATATGTATGGAATATATATTTATATATATATATATGTATATATATGTTTAAATATATATATATATATATATACATACATATATATACATATACATATATATTATATTTATATATATATACATACATATACATATATATATATACATATATATATATATATATATATATATATATATATATATATATATATATATATATATATATACATATATAATTATACATAACATTTGTTTCAAATTCTTTACATTAACATTACTGTACTCAACATCTCAATAATTACACAATCTCACTAAAGGAGAAAAGGCAAAGACATTCATAAAAGAAGCGGATACTTAGATAAAACTTATAAACGTGAACAACAAATGAAATAAAGCGTAAATCATCTTGTTACGATGTGCTCCATTCCACAAATTATCATATATCGCTCACTCTCACTAAATTCGCCACAGTAATTAGTGTAATGTACCGAAACTCTCTGATGTTTTGGCTATTCCCCCCCCCCCCCCACCAATTTTTCTATACTTAACCAGCAGTAATGTTTCTCAGTTAACAGTTTGATGAAAATAACAATTTCTGACGAACTCTTAGAAATGGAAGGTTATCTAATCATTCAGAAATGTTAGGGTAGTCATTAATCTGATATTAATGTCTTTCAGATCCAGACTGATTGATTCAGGATTTTGTGTTTGTTCTTTCTTCTTTATATTTGTTGGCGGTTTTACGTTTGAAAATAGTAAGGCAAGATATTTTGTATTAAAGGCAATTATTTGATTGAAGGTATAGAGGATGAGTTGGAGAAACGAATATCTAGCTGTTTTTTTTATATCGTGATATGGTCGTAGAATGTGCAAGCTGTACCATGTCAAGAAAACATTGTGTATTTCAAAAGCCATTCCCACTAGAGAGACATAGAAGTCTTTCTTTTGTAAGAATGAAATTCGTCGATCGTTTGAAGTGTAGTTTCTCAAGATAAAATCTGTCTATGTTCAATTATCCCCTAAAGGGATGGCATAGTGAACATTGTTAGCTAAAATGAAGGCTACAAACTACCGTTCGTATATTACGTTGATTATTACATGGCTCCACGAAATAAGGCTGTCAATATACTATGTATACCGGATTTTGCGTGACGTCACAGTTTTTCCTTTACTGAAGTTTGATTGAGAATCGATAGTTATTTACATATGGTTAGTAAAACCAAAAACGAAGCACATTAAAAATGATGAGAATTCATGGTTACGGAAACAACGTAGGTGGAATATATGGTGTCTGGCAACATCGTTGTTAACAATATAAATATCCGATTCCTCCTCATCTTTAAGGGAGTTTTTTTTTCTCCCTTCCTCAAGGACGTGAATCAATTGATCAGTGACTTCTTCATCATAATGACAGATGTTATTCTATATAAAGATTTACTTTCTAAAATATTGCTCTTTGTTTTGCATTGAATATCATTCATTCATTTTTGAATGTAATTTTTGAAAGATGTCAATATTTATGAATTTCATCAATTTGTAATTTTTTTGAATCAAGTGATCTGTGACTTCTTCATCATAATGACAGATGTTATTCTATATAAAGATTTACTTTCTAAAATATTGCTCTTTGTTTTGCATTGAATATCATTCATTCATTTTTGAATGTAATTTTTGAAAGATGTCAATATTTATGAATTTCATCAATTTGTAATTTTTTTGATAAGAATATAATTTTTCCCTGTGGATAAACGATTTGTAAATTATCAAGAAAAAAACCCAAAGACATCTTAAGCTGCACAGTGATACCTACTTGACTGTTGCCAGATGCATTCATAACATTTTAAAGACATTTATTTCCATGATCGAAAATAATATTAGGATGTGTTTTGTGTGAATTTTGTTATCCCAAAAATTTCGACCATCGTGGATATTCCTTGGATGTTATATCTTACTTTAGTATAATTTAATTTTAATTTTAATTTTTGATTTGTATTCCTTTGCTCTTTCTCTCCCTCCCTCTTAGCAATCCTTTGAACTGAATACATAATTTCATGATTCAACGGTAATTTAAAAAATTAAGTAGAGTTTGTTGGCAGATTATATTGCTACTAACATTATCCGTCCTTATATCGGTGATGCATGATAGCCACAATAATATCGCAGTTTCAACGTAAGAAAGAGCGTTAAGTATAGTTTGACAACCAAAATATTTTGATAACGCATCAAAATTTCCATCTCTGAGTTAATTTGTAATGCGATACATTTTGCCTCGTTCTAGTATTTCCTTGGCCTTCTTCCCCTCCCCCCCCCTTCCTTTTTTATTTTTCTTCTTCTTTTTTGCTTCTCATTATTGTATAGGTTATTTTGATTCCAAAGATAAATACCACTTGCGACTTCTCTCTCGACCTCTAAAAACGTATTATTTGTCATTTTCATTGTACGGAAGACTGGTCACAGGACCCCACTTGGGACAATTTGAGCTAATATCATAAGCTGTCATGCACAACGCCTCGATGTCTTTCGACAGTAGAACGAAAGTTCGCAATTACACCCGTTTCTCCCAGGAGACTCAGAATAAACGTATGGGTATCAACAAAATTCGGCTTGTAATATTCCTCAAATATTTATTAAATATTTTGGGTGTAATATAACCATATTAATTTGTTTGAATGCGTTTCGACTTAGGTTTACTCAATGAGGAAGAAACTGCATATAAGCAGGAAAACATATATATATATGAAAGGGAGAAGTTTGAATGAGAAATCAAAAGGCAGCAGATGAAAGGGGTATATTTTTCCTTCTGTTCAAATAAAGTCTAAAAGGTTCTTACTTCCGGTACAACATGAGGTGATTGGGGTTGAGAGATTGGTCAAGGTGTTTGGTTTTCGTGCCCCACTGCAAGCTCTATCTTTCGAGACGTTTCTATAAAAATATCGCTCCTGAACGTTTTGACCAAGATCCTATGTATATAACATCTGTTTCCTATCAAAGGGACTCTGTAATACTTCACGCAACTTCATGCAACACGGTTATGATCACAAGGTAGTGGTTTTAATCATGTGTAAGTAGACGGGTCAATTAGGTTTACATTACATGATATATCTATGTGTACTTTACTCTTTAGATTCCTTTTTTGCAATATTCTCTCCGTGTGGGTGGGGAAGGGGTGGTGGTGGTGATGACCCCACCCCCCTCTCTCGCTCTCCTCTTTTAAAAGTGGATCAATTGGTTTAGTTTTCGTCCACAGGCTCTGTCCTGTGTGACCTTCCTTAAAAGGTAATATTACTGATGAATGAAACAATGTGTTTACAAGCCTATATACTAAAGTAGCTCCGATGAATGAATTTCCTTTTAAAAGTTATCAGTTTGAACACTTCTGTCAGAATACGGATACCACATCATGAATAGGGGCGCTACACGCCGGGTGATCATCACTCCCCCCCTCCCCCCACCCGCACGGGCAGAATTTTTCAAAAAAGGAATCTTAAGAGTAAAGTACACATAGATATATATCATGTATGTGCGGTAAAACCTAAACAATCGAAAATTCTTCAATATTGTTTGCAAGAATTGCCAAATATAGTAATATTTAAGCCAATATTTCTCAAAGGGGACCGCCACGCCCGCCCCCCCCCCCCGAGACACAGTCCCTTGGACGACACAACATAGTTCAGCAATTTTTAAACATGGCAAACATTTTGGGTATAGGCTTTTGATGTTGTTGTACTTTCATTCCACTAAGACAAACGTCTAGACGCGCGTTTTTGTTTTTCTAGAAATAAGCGGACGATACTGTTCTTCACCCTGACCGAATAGTACATTACCATCGATTCTATTTGATAAAACAAAATGGCAAATTGCCAGCTATACTGATAAATTAAAACGTCCAGACTTCATTGATTTTTTTCTTCATTAAGTTCAGTCATGAAAAATGTGAGCATTCAGTGTTTTTTTTTTTAAATATGTATTTATGAGTTAAATGGTACGTAAATATAATGTAAGATTTAATTATATATGATTATGAATCTGATAATGTTACGGTTTGCAACAGACTATATTGCAATCGATTATTATTATTATTCTTATGATCGTCATCGTCATTATCATTATTACAAAGTATACATGTTAACAATTCTGTTATACATATCATACCTTATCCTCGAAGGTCGTATTTATTATATACTTTTTATTATTTTACATTATCATCGATTTTTATCAATAATCTTCTTCTTCTTCGTCATCTCCTGTTATGATTTTTTCCTTTTCCCCTCTGGTAGTTTCGTCATCCAGTTTGATTTAAGTCATTTTTTTTCCTCACTTTTTATTTTGATGTTATAAAGCGCATTATATATATGTCTTTAGATTTACCACACATGAGAGGGATTCTATGAAGCATGGAAAGCGAATTAAAAATAAATGGAAATCCCTCGATGAAACACACACACCAGATGATATCAGACGCTTATCAGGCATAAACTAAACTTGACTTTTTTTTTCTTGTGGATAAATTCGCTCACTAACAACCGTGACCTTCGTATAATGTCGTAAGAAAGATTTGCGAGAGATTTAACGCATAAGCATAGTAAATTTGACATTAAGAGTAAGTGGAGATAGTACAGGAACACAATGAACCACAACGTTAGATTCATTAATGGCGACCTAGTAAACCCCAATCACCATCTGTGTATCTGTGTATACCTGTGATTAACGACTTCCCCGAGCAGCTAAGAAAAATCTGATTCCCTTTGTAAGATATCACCTGTTAGGTTTAATGTTCCTTCGAAAGAAAGGTCGAAGACTTGAACAAGTCTAATTATGACATCATCACGCCAAATGTGCTTCATTATGTGCGTTTGTTTTGTATTCTGACCGAGGACTTGAACAAAAGAATTCCAGGTCCTCGGTTGTGATTTCTAAAGAATCACCACGTCCTCGGAAGAATTCTATTGTATGGGGTATTGTTAAGGTTAGGGTACGTGGATTTGAACAATGGAAAATACAATGGGGTCCTCGGTCTAAATGTAATACAAACATGTGTGTGTGTGTGTTCTTGTTCGTGTGCGTGTGCGTGTATACATTCTTTCTCAATTCATTTATATTATTCAATTGTTTATATCCAGTAAGTATAACAACTTTTACAAGAATTATCATAGAACAAAGACCAGTGTGTATACAGCAAATAATATTTACCTGTTTACGTGCTATTGTTATCTTATTGTACTTGTTTTGCCTGGAAAAGAAGAAAACAGAAGTGCAATATCTATAAATCGCCCACCCCCCCCCCCCCCCCATACGTTTCTACCATGCTATTTCAGAATTTGAGTATACAACGACAAAGAAAATGTACACTGACAAAGAAACCGATATATTAGATCTAATGGGAAAGAAAAGTAGGCATAACAATAGCAATTACAATGCTTGTTTACTGTTGAAGATCTAATGGGAAAGGAAGGAATACAGAACAATAGCAATAACAATGATTCTTTACTGTTGAAGATCTAATGGCAAAGGAAGGAATACAGAACAATAGCAATAACAATGCCTTTTTACTGTTGAAGATCTAATGGGAAAGGAAAGAAGGCATAATAATAACAATAGCAATAACAATTATTCTTTACTGTTGAAGATCTATTGGGAAAGGAAAGAAGGCATAACAATAGCAATTACAATGATTCTTTACTGTTGAAGATCTAATGGGAAAGGGAAGAAGGCATAACAATAGCAATTACAATGATCCTTTACTGTTGAAGATCTAATAGGAAAGGAAGGAATACAGAACAATAGCAATAACAATGCCTTTTTACTGTTGAAGATCTAATGGGAAAGGAAAGAAGGCATAATAATAACAATAGCAATAACAATTATTCTTTACTGTTGAAGATCTAATGGGAATGGAAAGAAGTTATAACAATAGCAATTACAATGATCCTTTACTGTTGAAGATCTAATAGGAAAGGAAGGAATACAGAACAATAGCAATAACAATGCCTTTTTACTGTTGAAGATCTAATGGGAAAGGAAAGAAGGCATAATAATAACAATAGCAATAACAATTATTCTTTACTGTTGAAGATCTAATGGGAAAGGGAAGAAGACATAACAATAGCAATAACAATGCCTTTTTACTGTTGAAGATCTAATGGGAAAGGAAAGAAGGCATAACAATAGCAATTACAATGCTTGTTTACTGTTGAAGATCTAATAGGAAAGGAAGGAATACAGAACAATAGCAATAACAATGATTCTTTACTGTTGAAGATCTAATGGCAAAGGAAGGAATACAGAACAATAGCAATAACAATGCCTTTTTACTGTTGAAGATCTAATGGGAAAGGAAAGAAGGCATAATAATAACAATAGCAATAACAATTATTCTTTACTGTTGAAGATCTATTGGGAAAGGAAAGAAGGCATAACAATAGCAATTACAATGATTCTTTACTGTTGAAGATCTAATGGGAAAGGAAAGAAGGCATAACAATAGCAATTACAATGATCCTTTACTGTTGAAGATCTAATAGGAAAGGAAGGAATACAGAACAATAGCAATAACAATGCCCTTTTACTGTTGAAGATCTAATGGGAAAGGAAAGAAGGCATAATAATAACAATAGCAATAACAATTATTCTTTACTGTTGAAGATCTAATGGGAAAGGGAAGAAGACATAACAATAGCAATAACAATGCCTTTTTACTGTTGAAGATCTAATGGGAAAGGAAAGAAGGCATAATAATAACAATAGCAATAACAATTATTCTTTACTGTTGAAGATCTAATGGGAAAGGGAAGAAGACATAACAATAGCAATAACAATGCCTTTTTACTGTTGAAGATCTAATGGGAAAGGAAAGAAGGCATAACAATAGCAATTACAATGATTCTTTACTGTTGAAGCTCTAATGGGAAAGGGGGGAAGACATAAAAATAGCAATTACAATGCTTTTTTACTGTTGAAGATTTAATGGGAAAGGAAAGAAGGCACAACAATAGCAATAACAATGCTTGTTTACTGTTGCAGTATAATAATGGTATTGGTTTTGTGTAAAAAATTGTCGACGTCGGCGTTTTGGCTAAAATCATGTGTAGCGATTATGTTCCCCTTCCAGGGGAATCGTGATACACACCTGACGATGATCATAAAGTCACAGTCTCGATGCATGGGAACTGGGGTTGAGACCGACTCAGTCGTTAGGTTGATTGGTTGTTCGTGTCCAGGTACATTCCTGGGTGACTTTTCTTAAAAAGTATCATTATGTTCCCTTTCTAGGTGGAATCGAGACACACCCGTGACTGTGATCACACAGTCACAGTCTCGATGCAAAGGGGACTGGGGTTGAGAGCGGGTCAGTCTGTTCGTTGTTTGGTTTGTCGTGCGTGCCCAGGCTCTTTCTTAGGGGGACTTTTCTTAAACAGTATACCTTGGAAATCTGAAATGAAAGAAAATTAAACATCAATAAGAACGTTACTACGTGGTTTAAGATCCTAGCGGAATAATGAAATATAGTTACAAAAATGACAAATCACAGACATGACTTTTAAACTACACGGCATACTTTATCTCTCTAATGGAGCAGGATTTTTGCTTACCTGTTTCTCGGAGTTGTTCGACACATTTCTATTACATAAACGTACGATGATATTTGGGTCTGTGTCACAAGTCTTTCATCATATCCATTGTAATTGTCGTTACTATTTGAACTTTCGCTACAATGAAATGCGTACTAGTTTGCTAATTTAGGGTTCACTTCAAAATGATTTTAGAAAATAACTTCGTCCCATTTGGATACTTATGATAAATAATATGAAAAAAAGCCAAACGTAACCATAAACACCTTCTTAACTGTCAAAGGTAAACCCAAAATCACCTCATAACAGACTAGTGACGGGTTCAACCCCCCCCCCCCGCCATCCTCACCATACGATAAGAAAGATTAAAGCATTTTACTTCATAAATTATTTAATATTTCTCATATCGGTCGATAAAACTCTTGACAGCGAAGACGAGACTTCTAGAATAATTCATGTCATTTTTACATTCTATCATATACGTGTGAAGATTCGCACTAAAAGGTCACATTGTGTAACAGCATGACTGCATATCTAGCTCACTCCAGTGAACAAGCTGTGTGTTAACAGACCTTAAGTTAACCTCTCCTTACCCCCCTCCAACCCCCCCCCACCCAAACAGGAGCAAGTCATTGAATATTCATTGCTGGAGGTAAATATCTGTTCTTATTACCGCGCGATAAAACATTTTGTTTTATTCGTGCTTTGATATACGCAATGATCAAATTGTGTATGCTGGTTACTCGTTACCAGTGTTTACATTATAATTAAAACCCAGGGACGTCAGTGATAATTAATAGGACGGGCATATACCAATAGCTGAACAGTTTTTTCTTCTTCTAGTGTCCATCATAATTATGTAATATAAATTAATTCTTTGATAAACTTCTTTTGTCAGTGAGTTGTGTACATATGAGAACTAACTTGACTTGAAGTGAAGTGAATTGAATGGGTAGACTTATACATATATGTGTGTGTGTGTGATATAGCAAGATTAGCCTGGTAGGCTGTAATGAGTGATATAGTATATCGGTTAGCATAATTATATCGCACGAGGTATAGAAAATGATTATCGCGCGAAGAAGGAATATAGAGCAAATATAGTATGTGGGTAAATACAGTATGTGGGTAAAGGTGGGTAAAATGTGGGTAAAAATGTGGGTAAAATACAGTATGTGGGTAAAAGCAAAACTGTTATCTATCGTGTATAAGGTAGAGTGAACTGTTTGGCCATTGTGTTTTATGAGAGAGAGATTTTAGAAATCACCGATTAGTACACAATAATATCACATTTTAAAGAAAAAAATGTCTGAGGATATGTTTTTTGAATAATAAATATTTCATTGGTTATTGTCGTGAACTTCATAACAGGATATAGATTTATGGACATGCAAATAGCAAAAATAAAATATTGCACAGAATATTAGCCATGTTAAAGGTTATCTGCGTAGGCCTACATACCGCCCATTAGCCCCCATTGCAATGTTTACTCTCACTTCGTCACACCCCAGTGCACTCACAGAATCCAAACACGTGTGTCTGTATCTGACAACATAACCAGCATCCTTCCTTAAGAAAGCTCCCACTAGGCGGGAACAAGACGTATGTTCTCAGCCTGTGACACTGAGATAAATAAATAGCCTATATAAACAACATAATCTGTAAATTAAGAAAAACCTTCACATATTAATCACCTTAGGCGGTAATCTGGTAATGTAATGATGAATTTATGCATCACTGATTAGAGTACTTGCATTGTATAGCAGTAGTTCCGTAACTTCAAACACTCAACGATTTTATCACACTGTCAGTAGGGTTGTCTGAATGTAGGCCTATACTTTTGAACACTCCCATGTAAAACGTATACTAAAAGTAAAAACGTCAGCATTTGATCTAACCTGGCTATTTAATTACAGCCTAACATAGAAGTTTCTGTTTGATATTGGTGTGTGGTTGTAGATATTTAATAGACGTTCATTTTGAGAAAATTAATTGTCAGAACATTATCCAAGAAGGCCAAATTTCAACTTCCACAAATTGGTAACTTATCGTACATATAAAACCATTTTCTAAACAACCCATTCCACTCCGCACCCTTCTCCTTCTCATATGCCAGAAGGAATTGGACCCATAAAATAAGCATCACCCCCTCCCCCTCACCCCACCATTGTGATAGAAAAGTTTGCGATGAATAGACAAATCTCCCAAACATCGCCGTACACCCCCCTCCCCCCCCCAAGAATATATATATATATATATATATATATATATATATATATATATATATATATATATATATATATATATATGCAAAATTTTGGACATGCCTCGTTCTTCTTTTGTAACTGCTTTAGGGACGAAATCTGCGCATGTGCGTATTTGCACTACTTCATAATGAAGCTTCTTGAAAAAACAAAGCCAACTTATTAGGTATCAGTACATCATCCCGCAGTGCAAATAGTCTTACTCTTAGACATTACGAAATCAGATCTATCGATTTTTTCCATAATTAGATCTTTAACGCAATGTCATCGATCTAATGCACGTCTTACACTGTATGTATATCTCGTACATTATATCAGTGATTTGTTCTATATATTTTCCTGCTTTTCTATGTACTTTTCTCTGTGTAATTCTGTTTTTATTCTCTGTAGTACTAAGTTACTTGAATTATGGACTATTAAACACTGCACACAGTGCTCAATCCTCGTCCCTAGACGGTAATAGTGTCCTTGTAATCCTTCAGTTGCTTTCCAAACCTCTTGTTGACCAGTCATGTTGAACTAACAAACTAAACTGCAGGTATATGTACTTCACTATATCACCAAGTTAGATACTTAGGCAAACCTTTTAATGGGAAATGATAATCAAATAAAAGAAAAGTGCTGGTAATGTTTCTGTAGTTTATTCCAGAAGGCGAGATATTCAGCTGTACAATGATTTAAATCTCTGAAATGCTCCTTTAAGGCTACATGGATGATGATGATGATAATGATGATGTTGGCTCATCAGTATGGAACGCGAAATGGGAAAACTTATTTAGTTGTCTAAACTAAGTTTGTTGTCGTCTTAACTAAAGATGTTGCTGCTGTTTTACCATGCTGTTGCTCAAACTCACGTTGATGTCTACAATTCCGTTGTCTAAACTTTACGTCGTTGTCTAAACTTACGTTAAAACTTAGCAACGAAATAAGTTTACCCTTTTCGCGTTCCATACATCAGTGCAGGTCTGAATGTTAAATGTTCATCCATTGTTTTATAAATTCTAATTACTAAACCAAAACATGTTCTTTTAATTTCATATGAACAACATGAGCATCATTGGATTACCTTCAACACCATTTGTCTTTGCCAAATGTAACATACATTTGCAAACACGTCAATTTGGGACCATCATAGATGCTTACATTTTCTTATTGAGTTTCGTATTGCGCTTGAGGAACTGACGTAATATAGTGCACTTGTTTTGTATTCCTACTGAGGACTTGAACAAAAGAAATTCCGTGTCCCCAGACGTCATTTAAAAAAAAAATCACTAGGTCCTCAGAAGAATTCTATTGTAAAGGGGGGGGGGGTGGGGGTTGAACAATTGAAATATGTATGAGGGTCCTCAATCTGAAAGTGAAACACACATGTGTATGTGTTACACAATCTCTTTTTTTCACGAGCCTCAGTTGTTTATAGGATCATTTCTCAAAATATAATATACACGTTACAACAGGCAACAGACGCGTCCCGCATTGCAAATGTATTGGCATTGTATTTAGTATTGTAGTTTGTATACTATTACATAAGATCCACTTCATCAATGAAGAAGAGAAAAATCCAGATCAGACTATAATGGATTCAATATACCCGTACAAATTATCGTGTGTTACGTATGCGTTTACACGTTATGTCATACATTCATATGCTCATTGTGACTCTTATTTAGACTAAAACTGTAAAAAAAAAAAACACTCTTTGGAAAAAACGCAGGATTCATAATTAGACAGAGGTTTTGATCAGAGGGCATATATAGGGCAATTCGCAGGGGCTCAAACACTGGAGAAGGGGAAAGGTAAGTGGGACACCAAATATAATGTTCAAAGCAAGTGATTATCACCCGGCCAATGCGGCATATTTGAACACAATTGAGCACTGACTTGACTCCTGCCTATTGTCATCGCAAACCTGTTTCTTGATCCCTGATTGTGTAAGTCTTTGTGTGTGTATATATATATATATATATATATATATATATATATATATATCTATATATCTATATATATATATATATATATCCCGCGTGGGAGATATCATAGTATTCTTTCTTTTTTTTTGAAGACTCGAGCAAAGTCTAAACATAACATCGCAGAGCCACTACAGTATTCATGTTCTTGAAAAATTGAGCAAGTCTAAGAATGATTTTCACAGAGCCAGTGCAATATTAATGTTCTTGAGGACTTGATAAAGTCTAAAAAAAGACAGCATAGAATAGAGCCCGTAGAAGATTCATGTGCCTGATGACTTGAGTAAGTCTACAAATGACATCACAGAGCCAGTACAGTATTTATGTTCTTGACGACTTGAGCAAGTCTAGAATGACATCATAGAGCCACTATACTGTTATTGCATTTAGCTTTTCATGTATTCATATATGTGTTTTCATGTACTCTTTGCTCCTTACGTTCTATTCATTGGTAAGAGATGGAGACAAATACTACAAAAACTGATTTTTTTTAATAAACTCAGTCAATCAGTTGGGCCACATCGTATAGCAGAAAAGGTCCCAAAATACCCTCAAGTTTTGCAAGGACGTATATATCACTATGTCGCAATTATAAGAGAGCTAAATTAGATTTCATTATAAATCAAGAAAAATATTGTGCACCAAAACACAAAATTTAATTGTTTTGAAAGTTCTCCTGGTTTGTTAGGTTTACAATATATCGCCCCTGTATTTTGTTATTCTCATTCCTGTGTTTTGTCAGTGCCGTATACATTATTGCTATACCATTAAAAGTTGCAACGCTTTGCCGTGAGATTGTAAACAACAAAAATGAGATTAAAAATTAACAGATATCATGTAAACAATCAGAAGTTCCAGTATTACCGTATAAGTCACAAGTTTCCGAGCTTTATTTGGAAGGAAATTATTACATTTTTGAGTTGAACAATTTTGGTAGAAATAAGTGAAAAGTGAAATGTAAACACGGTTGATTTTTTTTTTTTTTTTTTGGTGTATGTGTGTGTTATCTTTACACACTTTTCTACTCCGTCTGTCTTTCGACATAGTTTTGTTTGCGACATTCGGATATTTCTTTTTTTTTACCATTATTATTACTCTTAATGACTTAATTACTCATAATTCATTGATTTTATAGTCCACAAGATCGGTGTTATCTTTTGACATGTTTTTGTTGGTGAATTGCATTATGGGGCGTTTATAATTCTTAAGATGGTGAAGTCAGGTGCGGTTTTTAACCGTTTCAGTGATGAGTAAAAAAAAATTCAGAAACTTACTGATTTTACCAACAAAAGCAGGTTTCAAAATGACCAATGACAACGCCGCCTTGCAGTTAGGTTTTTGATCTACCCTCTAGTATACACATCTTAACATTTTCTCCTGGCTTACACGCAGAAATGACCTAACATTGACGAGGACAAAAGACTGGAAAATTCACAAATATCAAGGCAATCAAGCATATTTGTATTATTAACATTTTCTTATCTATAGTCTGAATTGTCCAGAGGCAGACATGATGACAAAATATATTTATATATTTTTTTCCATTAATGTCTCTTTGAGTTCACCGTGATTTTGTTTCACATTGGTGGAAGAAACTTTTGCGTAGTCTGTGACGTCAGCCATTCTATTCATGGAAACATAATGTGAAACCGTCATTAATGTAATGACATAATTACACAACTTAGCCTATGTAATCAGTTAGAAAAGAACAACAAATTGGCGACATCCCCGCTATAAAGTACATACCGAGGTGACAATAGTATGAGGCATATGTCGTGGTAGTGTACAATACATACCAATGACGTGGAACGGTCACGTGGTAACATTTGAAAATAAATGTGAAAATAAAATATAAAATAAGTGATTTTATTCAATTTATTCAAAAATGCCGTGAATACGATCACGTGGACAAATACCTTCTGTAGGTACATACAGGAGTGACAATGTTGAAATAATGTGTTGAGTAAAAGACAATTGTTTTTAATTTATGCAAATTACGTGAACGAAATCACGTGAGGCTGGGTCTACGACTCAACTCCGTTTCACAAACGATTCGATGAAAATTTTATAATTGTGCGGCAGGATGGGAAGATCATAACGTTCACAGTGAGTATAAGTATGGGCACAACTTAACATAACATAGCAAGTACAGGGATGCTGACATGTTATGTCGTCCAAGGGAGACACTTCTGGAAAATCTAGGTTGCTTTTCTGTATTTTGTGATAATAGTAGAAATTAAGTTCAAACTTGAGGGCATTGTTCCAACTATATTTGAAAGTAGTAACATTTCATTACAAAATTTAAATACAAAAGTTAACTCCATGTTTTATTCCTGTTTTTTGTTTTTGGTCTCTTTCAGATGAGATGGAAATAGCGACATTACCGGTACAGGAACAGATGTTCCACTATGTATCGAATGGTAACATCACCAAACTCACATTTCTTCTCGAACAGAGGGATGAAACTGGTCTGGACATCGATCTCCAAAACTCAGATGGACTGACCCCTCTCGGAATTGCCATCAGAGAGGGTTTCCTAAGTAAGAATCTAGACTTCCATTCAACAACAAGAAAAGTAATACGTATGACGCAGATATAACCTTTCCTTCAATTCCTCACCCACAGTACTCCCTCCTTCGCCTACCATCCCACCCCCACCCCTCCCCCACCCCTTCCCCACCTTCACTTTGCGCGTTTACACAGCGATCTCGTCCAATCTCGTTCGCAGCAAAACTATGGTTTGCTAACTTTTATCAATTTAGCGAGTATAACCGTTCCAACTTCAAGGAAAGCGCAGACTTGTTTGATAAAGATATGAAAATGGAGTCTTTTCAAGGGGGGTGGAGGGAGAGGTCGAGGAGGAGAGGAAAGGAGTTCAAATTACCCAGACATACGTCATGTTGCTATCTGGCGATTGATTTCTTTCGCTTCATATGTTTTTATGTTCAATTTATAATATTTCATATCTAGAAGTGTATTGGAGAGGAAATATTTCATTCCCAAAGCACTCTCTCTCTTTGGTATTTCATGTTGAACATTTTTCAAGTTTATAAAAGAGAAGCATTAAATAACAAACTCTGATAAAAAAAAATCTAATTATTAATCTTGAAGATTTTAAAATTAGATAGTAGTATAGACAACACTGACATTGTAAAACACAAATGAAAGAAAATCAAGAATTTCAATGATATATTTTAATCAAACATTAGAAAAAGAGCAACGTGGGCCTTCTATTGATTGTGACTGTCTCCTCAGCAAAGTATATGCTTTATATGGTGTGAGAAGGTGGGGAAGGGAGTGGGGGAGATGGGGGGTGGTCACCACCAACTAAGGGCTGAATAACTCAAATGAGAGGGAAGAAACCTGAGGTCATTTGCTCGAATCCTGTTCTAGCTTAACATTACTTTGCTTTATCAAATAAAAACTTCTTAGTTTGTGATTGACAACATTTTCTTTAACATTCTTGAATCTTCCCTTTGCCAACAACTTTCATTAGTTGTAGTCTACAGGTTACTGGATCATGATGCGCGCATCGGAGACGCTTTATTACGAGCTGTCGACAGCGATTTTCAACAAGCAGTAACAGTTCTCCTCGAGTATGCCCTTGAACAGGTAACCGATATATCATGTTCCCCTCAATGATTGCTGCCAATTACAGCTGAATTTATCGCTTATGTCAATAATATTCTCTTTTTTGTTTCAAAAAGAAAAAGAAAATAGCTCTCCCCTTGCCTCAATAAAGCCTGTCTTGTAAAGACCAAAACAGGCCGCTCTTCCGCATTCGATTAAGTGCATGAGATGACGTTATCCGAGATTTTTTTTTTATAGGTTTAGAAAACAACTGGTAGCAAACAGTGCAGACTTATACTAGTCCTTTCTTGTGTTTGTAATATATAGCCTAGTTGTTGTGACTGTGCGCTTGTGCGCTTGTGTATTTATATTTAACTAAAACATTTACCTCACATGTATATAAATATATATGTATATATTATTAGAGAAAACCAGAGAAATAAGATATGACTCATAATTGACAAATAAGGAGTACGTTTTAGAAAATATATTGGAATTTTCGTCTGCAATACTTGGCAGTCGGATATATATATATATATATATATATATATATATATATATATATATATATATATATATTGCTCCCTCCTATGACTAAGAAGATTACGATGACGTCATCGCACAACGTCCTTCATATTGACTTTACCAGGGAAAACAAGAAAGGTTCTTAATATATTCGTTCATGGTGGCTAGTCTTCCATTTTGTTTTGCCGAACTATATGAGAGTGTCGTACTGACAAAACAGATGTTGTTTGTATTAAGTCAGCTCCCCTATCTAAACATAATGGTCATTTTTTTTCAACCACAGCCAATGATTTACTCTGTTGGTTAATTTGTAAGACGCAATTGTAGGTTAAATGATGAGTTTGGAATCCAACCATTTCCGAGTTGATATTTGTCACAGTAGAACAGTACAAAAAGAGGCAAAGGGTATAAATGTCTATGGCCGTGTTAGTTACTTATGACATTATTTCTTTTAGAAATGTCTATGATGACGTCACTTCCTCTGCCCAATGTTAAGTGATTATTTTTTCAACAATTAAAATAATAGACTGTGTTTCTTATTTATCTTATTTCGTCTGTTATTTGTCTTCCAGAGGTAAATTGTTTCTAATCTAGGAAGGATGAAAATGGTAAATATTGAATGGTATTCGAAATATTACATATCACGCTTGTTTGATGAAAGTTTTAATAAAACAAGGGCTCGACCGGAAAGTGTTATAAAATTGAGTCTTTATATGGTTATATGTGGAATTACAACGAGTATCCCAGCAACAATGCGCGAAAATATTAAACAAAGTTATTCAACCCAGGCATATATATATAGGCCTATATATATATATATAGGCCTATATATGCCTATCTATATGTAGCATTAATTATAAGCTCATTTTGAAATCATTCAAAATCAGTAATGACATTTAGGCACTCGATCGTATAGTCTCTTTAAGGTCACATTCGGATGTGGTTAACCATCATTCAACTTATTCTCGGAATAATTAATAAATAAAAATTTTTAAATGTGAATTATAAAGAGACCGCCGATAAACGAGACGAACCATATTAAATGAAGGCAAAAGTTAAATCATCTTGGCAAACCTGTACTGATAAAAACATCTGTTAATAATACAGCGGTTTACCTCCCCTCCCATCCTTACTTTGTGGAGTTCCCCCTTTTTCTTTGTATTCTCTGCATATATTCTTCATTCTTTGTGGTTATAGCGGAGGCGGCGAGGAAGGGAAGGGTGGTGGACATTATGCCTTAATCTATTTGGTATCTAATCAGCATTAGGTATCTGTAATTTCAATTAAGGGTATAGTAAAATGAAGAGATAAATAAGTTGATAATTGTTAGTACAACGAACTCTTTTGCAAAGTACACACTGTCAAAATGCGCCGCGGACAAGATAATTCTGTTTAAAGTAAGACATGAGATGAGGTTATAGTCGCCACCAAGAAAAAATAAAAACAATAAGATGAAAGAAAAATGAAAACAAACCAAAGACGATCTAATCGATTTAATAGGACTTCAAGCGATCTGGCTGTATCGACCAAAAAATTAATTACAGAAAGGTTAAGTTAGCAAGATATAACTTTTAACTTCACATGTTTTGTTATAGTGTAGGCCGGGAACGTGACCATCATATTTGAACTTGGGGTCGGGGGTCGGGGGTCGGTGGGTCGGGGGTCGGGCGCTGTAATGTATTGTCGTCCATGGAATGAGTCTAAGGATAGGGATGGCTCCTCATCTTTGAGAGGTTTGGTAAAATGGAAGTTTCTTATAGAATGATGCAAAGTGGTGCTATATTTTGCAACTTCTAAAACAATAATGTATCAAATTTCGGCTGTTTACTTCCTAGCGTATATACATGTTACTAATTGTTTTGCTAGTGGGGGACTGAACCCCCCCCCCCCACCCCCATTGTATTCTTGGGGGCGTGGATCGCCTTTGGTGTAAGCCTATCGCAGGTAAAATACGATTCTCAGAACCAAAAAAAAAGCCCGGCTGTGTAGAAACTAGCTTAAAGGAAAGCCTAGGGTACGGAAAAATGATATTATCACCATCTTACTAATTTTCCCCTTTTCGTCTTTTTCCTTCACTTTTCTCTGTGTTTGCGTCGGTAATATTGAGGGAGGCGGGGAGGACAGAATCCATGGAAGGACGAATTTAAATTCCTTTATCTATGTGACGGCATATGGCGTTCTGCCAATTCAATTACTGGTCATAGTTATTAAGAGATAAATGAGTGTGTATACATTTAAATACAACGAACTCTGTGAAAAGGATCGATATAGTTCATATACCATGATGTATACGAGTTCGCTTACAACTTGGGTCGTTAAAAGTAAATTACACATATATATAGGACAGCCCGTGAGATTTACAACAACCTATACTAATGCGACCCACAACAGAACCTCAACATATATAGCAATTAAGGGTAGACATGATTTGTGTAGAGCTTGAAGAGTTTTTATAGCTTCGACTTTTAATTGGATATTTGAACTTTTACAGATAGACCAAAATGTCTAACTGCCTGACCTTCTGTATATTGTCGAACGTATTTTTCTGTCATTGGGAGTCAGTACATTGTAAAGGGCAGCGACCTGTGGATTTGCTATACAATTTCACTGCGGCCCGACTGATGAATCTCGTAACCCCCCCCCCCCCCCTCACCATGGTGGATTGTGTAGATTCAATAGTTTATATTGATTCCTGCAAACTCCAAGAAATATTTGGTCTCTACCTCATTGGTAAAATCCAGTGTCGTGTGCAAACCGAGAGGTGGGGTTGGAAGGATAGGAAGGGTGGAGGGGTTGCAGAGGTTGCATTCAGTATGTGGATAATTTACATTAATGCGAAAAGAATTCGTTCACTCCTCCGGAAACAGGACGCGCTTCCATAAAGTATTACGATCCTAACTTTAAATATCAGTCGGGCAGGCGGCTGTGGGTAAGGGGGGGGGGGGGAGATTAATAATCTGTTTAAAAGATAATACGTTTCTCAAGTGTTACTAAACATACAAGTATTCATTCAACCTTCCCAGCAGATATATAGAAGGGAGTTAGGCAACGTTACAAATAACCGCCATAGATTAATACACGGTGATTAATCTCGTTCAGAATAAAGGATATAAGAGGTTATAAGAGGTAATTACAACTGCCGTGGCAGTTAATGACAATACCAAATCAAGCCTAGCTTATAACATATTGTATGTTAGGCTACGGGCTTTACCGATATAGGTAATTACAACTGCCGTGGCAGTTAATGACAATACCAAATCAAGCCTAGGTTATAACATATTGTATGTTAGGCTACGGGCTTTACCGATATAGGGTCTACTATGCTAACTGTAATAAGATCTAACGTATAGGCTGAAAAACACGTGCTGTTAGTTGTGTCTAGACAAATGAATGTGAGGCCAAACCCACCAGGGGCGTAGCGAAGGGGTTTTTGTTGGGGGGATGTGGAGAATTTGATTTGCCGACGGATCTGGAAGTGGTGACTGAAATGGGGGAGGGTTCTAAGGGGAGGGGTTGTCCCCCTCCCCTTTGGAAAAATTTTAGTTTTGAAACGTCCTTAGATGCAATCTGGTGCATATTTTAAGTCAAATTTGGCACGGAAGAAGCTCTCGTTCTCCTTTTCTCTATTCAGCTTTCCTTCTTTCTTCCCCTTCCGCTCTCTTCACCTTTTCTCCTTTTGCCGACAGACCCAAAATTTGCCGACAGCGACCAAATTATTGGGAGGGGGGTGTGACACCCCCACACCCCCCGCTCGCTACGCCCCTGAAACCCATGGTCCAATCGCAATCCAAGGGATAAGGAATAAACTTTTATTGTAAAGAAGAGAAAGACGTCAGTTAAATTTCTCATCTTTCCTTCTCCTTCTCCTTCTTCATCTTCGTACATAATATTTATAAGACCTGCAAAAAGAATGTTAACACAGCAAATCAAGAGATCCTCACAGCATGCGAAGCCAATGCTATTTTTTGTATTTTTTTTTTTATAGATATTAAATTAATTCTTATACCTTCTCATCTTATTTCAAATTTACTGTAATGATATATGATCATTGATTAATTTTCCATATAAATTTCGTGTTGATTAACATCGCCTATTTGGGCCTCTTTAATAGTAGGAAATGCGGGTAATTTATGTCGAAAACGGTAGAAAGGCAGACTTTCCTTCGTCATAAACCCATCATAGAGTGGATCTTTATTTACCATTGATAAACACTCCAACTCTATAAATGCAATAAATTATTCTGCGCGATAATTTTGTACAAAAGCTGATGTACTTTATGCTTTCACAAATCGTTCGGTATACTGTTACGATCTTTGTGCGAGATACTGTGTGAGATATTACATACACACACAAACCCATATATATATATATATATATATATATATATATATATATATATATATATATATATATATATATATATATATATATATATATATATATATATATATATAAATATATATATATATATAAATATATATATATATATAAATATATATATATATATATATATATATATATATATATATATAAATAGATAGATAGATACACGTTGCTCCTTGAATCATAGTTAAAACAAATAAACGGTATCGTTTTTCCAATAAGGTAGAAATGGAAGTGTTTCAGTGATATTGTTATAACTAATCGTGCCCTATTTGCTAGTTTTAAATAACCACTTGATTTCTTCAAAGGTGAATACTCGTGCGAGTACAAACTAAGCGCGAGTACAGGTACTCAGTCTATAGCTAGCATGGTACCGAATATGAGTACAAATCTGTGAGGGCTTGTACGAGGACAGGGTAACCAGACTTGTAGTACGAGTACAAACATCATGAATACGAGTACAAAAGTAGTATGAGTACTCGTTCGAGTACAAGACTAAGCGCGAGTACGGGTACTCAGTCTATAGCTGCAGTTGTACCGAGTATGAGTACAAATCCATGAGGACTAATAAAAGGATAGGTAACCACACTTGTAGTATGAGTACAACAGCATGAGTACGAGTACACAAGTTTTATGAGTACTAGTACGAGTACAAGACTAAGTGCGGGTACAGGTACTCAGTCTATAGCTGCTGTGGTACCTAATATGAGTACAAATCCATGAGGACTAGTACGAGAACAGGTAACCAGACTTGTAGTACGGTACAACAGCATGAGTACGAGTACACGTGTAGTATGAGTACGTGTATGAGTACAATGCTAAGCACGAGTACAAGTACTCAGTCTATAGCTAGCATGGCACCAAAGGGGTAGCTATGAGAGGGAACAACTACGTATTCGGATTCACATTAATCCTGCATATGACCAAATTTGACGTTTGGAGATTATTTCTATCAAAAGTAATGAACCTAACAATAATGGAAGTCTACATTATGGATGTATATATTGCCCCTGATATTTTAGTATTCACAGCTTAACCTAATTTGAATATAACAGTCGGGATATTTGGAGCAAGAAGATTGTTATATATTTCATACGGCTGAAAGGTATAACATTGCACGTAGTAAAAGTAAATTGAAATCGACCTCGTATGGAAAGAGATTTTGACTGTTATTATTTTCATATAGTTTGTTGAGGTTTAAGGATTTTGTGATGTTTATCTAAGAACAAGACCTAAGATAAAGTCAAATCAGTCCGACGAATTGGTTTTTTTTTTTTATGTCATACCCATGTCCTAACTCATCGTATAGAGTAGAACCCATCTGCTTGAAACTTATATTGAACATTTTTTTTACGTAATGTCAAATCCATGTGGCGAAACATTACGCACACACACACACACACACATACAATAAAAAACCCAAGAATAATAAGAAAAAACATAAACACCCCTAGATAGTGAACACCCCTAGATAGTGAACACCCCTAGATAGTGAACACCCCTAGATAGTGCTTTTTCAATCATCATATTTGTATATACTCGACCAATATTAACATAGATCTAATAAGGTTACTAGAGCAAGACTGAGTCATTGTCTTTTCACCAATCCGTGTAGCATAGTTTGGTGAAAAACTCATTAAAAATGAAAGATATTATTATAACCTCATATGAAATATCCTCGTGTAAATATGTGACTGGCAGTTTGTAAAGGTTATGTTTTTTACATGGAAAATGTCAGATAATGTCGTTACATGGTATCTAAACCACCTCGGAGGCGCTGAGAGCCAGCTTGGCCAATTCCGTCACCGAGCCCCCCAGTTCGCACAGTTTTATATATCCCATGTTCCCCGGCTACTCGATTCGACCACGGACCCCGTGGCTGTATAATCCTCTGTTTATTTTGTGAGAATTAATGGTGTAATGAATCAACTACCAAGCAGGCAATAATGTCTCTGTTTTTTATCATCATAATTGTTTTTTTTTAAATTTTTTTTAAAATAATTTGGTAGGTCCCGGAAGTGCGAGATTCAGTCCTGAAATGCCAGTGTGAGACTAATGATATGCACCCTGATGTCACACCAATAGTGAGGGCGGCACAGAAAAACAACTTTACTCTGGTTAAAGTAAGTAGCCATTATTATGCAAGATTTTGATCATTTCAATACATCATGATATACAATACAAAGATCAAAACAACGTATTCAAGAAAGTCAGTACGGTAGGGTAGGCGGTGAATGTCAAGAAACAAGGTGATACTTGAAAATCATGACTTGCCTTTTCTTTTGCTTATTTCTTTCTTCTTTCTTCGGGTAAGCAAATGTATTTTCTTTGAAAATATTTCGATGCGTCTTAGTGAAGTAACTGGAGCGAATCTTGACCGTGTGTTATTGTCACCTGTACATATCCCCCGTGAGTATGTCATGTGTGTTTCTCATAACCATGGAGATTGACAATCTAAAATGTCGGTCAGTTGCCATGGGAATTATACACTGACTATGTTGAAGAGAACTCTTTTCCCTCGAGTCTTTCAAAGTGGGATTAAAAGTTGTTTAAATTTCAGGCCAAGGGATTCATCTGGCTTGACGTTTGTATCTTTAAGAAATCATATCAACCAACCGTTCATCTCTCTTTGCACATCTGGCCTTTTCCTATCGTACGTTATACTTGAGGTGGTTATTGCGTATAGCTTACTTTTTTACAATTCATGCTATAAACAGATGCGATAATGTCACTATTACTGCAGACAAACCTAAATTTCCTTTGAAGCATAATATCCCGTTATCTTTTTTGTTTTTGTTTTCTGTAATAAAACTACTGCCTTGAAACCAAATATAGAAGACAGAATCGTCCCATGGCCAAGAGGGATGAGATAATGTCACTTACTGAATATCTCTTCGGGGAAGTGTTTGAATTTTTCAACATTCTTTGTTATTTCGAGGCATAAAATTAATCGCGTTTCTTGATATCACCTTGACTATCCTGAGAAACATCTGGCTTTATGATATGTTAAAATGGTTACAACAGTCTGTTCAAATTTGCTTCTAAAAAAGGAAGCATTTTTTTCGTCTTCTGCAGAAGTATTATTCATATGTGGCATTGTACATGTATACGTTGACTATTATAGCCACCAACCAATTTAGTGCGCTATCATGGTCTTCAATGTTTCTTGCGTTGTTTCGTATTGGGTGGTGTATAGAGTTTTTGCACGTTATATAGTGTACCGCAGTGTTGTTCAGTTAAATATAATGTATATTATTATTGAATTGTTCGTAGTGCAGTCTTGTTTAGTCTAGTGTAGTGTTTTAGGGTTACAACCAATCTAGTGCGCCATGATGCTCTCCAATGTTGAGCAGGCAGTATAGTATAGTGTTTACTCTAGTACAGTGTTGACGTAAGTTCACTTTAGTACGGTGTTCACTTTGTATATTTGTATATTTATTTGTTTCATCACAATTTACAGTGTGACGGGATGTCTCCTATAAAGCCTGCAAGGCTTAACAAAGTAGGAGACTCCCCAAAAAGAAAAAAAGAAAGAAAAACTTAAGAATAGAATTGGAAAAATTAATAGTAGCATCTACAATGATGTAATAATAGAATTGACTCTAATTGAAATTAATAATGTTAATAAGCAATCCTAACAATCTTTATAATGATCTTAATTACAAACATAAACAAGAATAAATCCATCAATAGTGAGAAATAATTACAGTTTGGAGATTCCTTTTGAATACAGAGTAAGAAGGCTTATTCTTAACATTATCCTGGAGATTATTCCACGTTTTTATAGCACGAATACGAGGGTTAAAAGAACTTAAAGTACTTCGTTGGGATAAAACATGTGCGTTTTTACAATGGCGTGTTTGATGGTTGTGGATTAGTCTATTACTATATATAAAATCCTTAAAAGGCTCGGGTAGCAATCCATTCCATGCTTTATATGCAAATGTTGCAAGCTGGACTCTTATAATATCATTTAGTTTTAATAAATTTAATCTTTTGAATAATGGGCTAGTATGATCACGTGGTGCAGCATGTGAAATATGGCGGATATCTCTCTTCTGGAGGACACATAGGTGATTAAGATTTGTAGAATAGGTTCCTGACCAAATAGTCGTGCAATAAGTTAATTGGGGTAATAAGCTAATTGGCTAATAAGCTAATTGGGTAATAAGCTAATTGGGGTAAAATCAGAGTTATATAGAGTGTTCTGAGTATATTTGGAGGTAAATTGCAGTCTTGTTTAGTCTAGTGTAGTGCTTTAAGGTTACAAAGGATCGAGGGCCTATACTTGATGCGATTCATTATAGAACATTGTAGTAGTTGGCACTGCGTGTGTGTCTCTGAATAACGAACCAGGTGGCGTTTGGTGGCTGTACCCTTTCCTTATTTCGCACTCGTGTCATAAAAACACTGTGAAACTGGAAGAAATGATAAACATTGAGTAAATAACAAAATCTCCATTACGATTGACATTTATCGTTACGTGTACAGGAAATTGCTAAAACGCATGGCTCTTTTTTACACCTAGTAGTATATGCCTAGTACATCACTGAACATTAATGTACGTATAACATGAGAGAAACAGGCGATTTGTTATTGTCTAACGTCACGAGATAGAAATGATTTGGGCAACAAGATTGTCAATTTTTACAATAAGGTTGATTACTCTCGTTAATTAAGGTTCGCCGAGTAAATATTCTATCATAGTTATCTCTCTGCCATCAATCGCAAATTGCTGGTATATAAATGAATGCAAGTGACAATGAAATGCTAGAAAGTTCCAGATAAACGCAATATGGATCCAGTAAACAAAGGAAAGTTGAAGGACGACCGAGTAATTACGTAAGATGCTCCTTTAAACTTATAGGTGACGATAACAGTAATATTCCCCCTACTACTACTACTACGGCACAGTGTTTCTGTTTAGTCAATATTGCGTATACTGTTGTTCAGTGTGATGTACAGTCTTGTACATCAGTATGTAGTATATACCAACCTAGTCCACTATAATATTGTACAATCACATACACCACATTGTTGCCAAGTGTAGTCGTAGTAGTCTAGTGTAGTGTAGCGTTGTGTATTGTATTGTATTGTACTGCACTGTACTGTGTACTAAACTGTATAGTATATATACTGTACTGCACTGTGCTGCACTATACTATGCTGTATATACTGTGTAGTATGTGTGCTGTACTGTGCTGTATTGTACTTTACGGTACTATACTGTGTAGTATGTATACTGTACTGTAATGTACTGCTCTGCACTGTACTGTATTGACACACTCTACTGTACTATGCTGTATATACTGTGTAGTATGTATACTACACTGTACTGTGCTGTAATGTATTGTACTATACTGTGTAGTTTGTATAATGTACTGCGCTGCACTGTACTGTGTACTATACTGTGTAGTATATATCCTGTACTGCAGTGCTGCACTATACTCTGCTGTATATACTGTGCTGTACTGTACTGTGTAATAATGTACTGTACTATACTGTGTGGTATGTATTATGTACTGCGCTGCGCTGCACTGTACTGTGTACTATACTGTGTAGTATATATCCTGTACTGCAGTGCTGCACTATACTCTGCTGTATATACTGTGCTGTACTGTACTGTGTAATAATGTACTGTACTATACTGTGTGGTATGTATTATGTACTGCGCTGCGCTGCACTGTACTGTGTACTATACTGTGTAATATATATATACTGTACTGCACTATACTATACTTTGCTGTATATACTGTGGAGTATGTATACTGTACTGTACTGTGATGTGTTGTAAGTACTGTACTATACTGTGTAGTATGTATACTGTACTGCGCTGCACTGCACTGTGCTATGTACTATACTGTGTAGTATATATACTGTATTGTACTGTGCTGCACTGTGCTATGCTGTACGTACTGTGTATTACGGATACTGTGCTGTACTGTACTAAGTAGTATGAGTACTGTGCTGTACTTTATTGTAGTGAAGTGTAGTGTAATGAATACTTAAGTATATAATGCTGCTATACGTTGCTTAGTTGAACATAGTGTAGTGCTGTTTTGCCTATAGTGTATTGTACTGTTTTATACATCGTTAGGCATTTTGTCCAACCTAGGTCACTATGTTCCTTCACTATAAAACATTGTACTGTTTCTCAGCGTTGTAGTGTAGTCTAGTATAGTATAGTGTAGTGTAGTCTAGTATAGTGTAGCGTATATTCTTGTATAGTGTGGGGTGGTGCAGTGACCAAGTTAGCTTATTACATTTGTAATGTAAGGTTTTTCTCTAGTTTGTCAAGAATTCACTTCATCTGTTCAGCTTTCTCCTTGCATGTATAACACGTTTTTCTTCTTCAAGTTTTTAAGTAAGTAAAACAAGTAAATATTGCGATGAATGTGTCACATGACCTGTAAACTTTGTTTCTAACCCTTTATCACCACTAACTGATCTTATAATCCCAATCAAGTTGACTTATTCATCAGAGAACGTTTGTCATCGTAAAGGAAAAGTTTCAATTTTACCTGTCGAGAGGTCTTTTATGGAACGCGAAAATGGCAAACTTATTTCGTTGTCTAAACTAAGTTTGTTGTTGTCTAAACTAAAGTTGTTGCTGCTGTTTACCAGGCTGTTGCTCAAACTCACGTTGATGTCTAAAATTCCGTTGTCTAAACTTACGTCGTTGTCTAAACTTACGTTAAACTTTGCAACGAAATAAGTTTACCCTTTTCGCGTTCCATAGTATTTTACCTATCGATACCTTGCCATTGTGTCAATAATTCCTCCTCACATGGCTCGTGTAATGTCCCCGGATACTCTTATACTCCCTGTCATAACCCAGTTTTAAGATTTAACTACTATACGGGGCCCCTTCCATATATAGTAACCTAATCCATGGATAATCGTTTGTGGTACATATCAAACCATTGTGGCTGGCTGTTTTGACAGATTAAGGCCTATGATCACATAAACAGAGTACCAGCTTATGTATTAGCTTCATTTGGCACATGGATATTACGTTTTCTCAATACCCCGCCACATGTACATTCCAGCTGGATATGGCTTCATGCCAATTTAATGTAAATCTGATAAACCGTCATTTTCAAGAGATAAGCCAGATGAAAAAAACACATAATTTCAACCAGATGTTAGTTACTGATGGTTATCTGAGTTTCCAAAATATGCAAATTCAGCTATTTATAGATGACTTCAACTGTTTACACACATAATCAAGGGATGACTTTAGGCTCAAAAGTAGTTTTCGATAGTTGCAGACCGTTAAAACGTGACTTTAGTTTCTCTCCAGGATGTGTTTCTACACCATTTCTTGTTTGTGTGAAAAATATGAGGCTCATCAATTAAAGCGGCTGCACTAGTTAGTCCAATAAACAGACCATTAGTTCAGTTCCTAAGATGTAACACAAAACTCATCCCGAAAAAAACTTTAAGTTACTTAAAACAATGATTGTGGATATGTAACATAATTATAGGTTAAAAACATTATCTCATAATTGAATGAACATGGAAATACAAGAACTCTATTCACCGCCATCTAAAGACCTCACTGCTGTTATTTTCTTTCTTTATTTAGTAAGAGCAATGTACTGCAGAAAATAACTGCACATTAAGAAGCTATAACTATAACATACTAGTCATCTACAAATTAGTTTATGTTTATCAGGAAGTAAAACATATATCGTGAATCATTTGCTTCTAATCTAGTCTATAGAAAGGGGCAATTTCTCACTATTTATTTTGTTGTTTCCTTTTAATGTCAATGGGATAGGTTTCCTACCATATGTGTGAACGTAGTAGATTCTGAAAGAATTAACGTGACAACTGAGAAATAGTAGATACTTGTAACGCCTATGTTACGCTTACCGTGCAATTAGTCCTGCAATCGATATGTGTTAAATTAAATGACGTATGTCAGTTGCTGTGCTCTCAATTGGACAAAATCATCATATATGTATGAGAAGTCGACATCATTCAGATTCTAGGGTTCTGATTGGAAGAAATCAGCTTAATTTTGTCGAATTAAACTGGCATATGTCAGCTCCTCGCAATCTCATTGGAGGACCCTGTCACGTGTCATTCCACATCGCTTTAATTGGAAGAAGTCATATCCGAAATAAGATCATCATAATACCGATCAACCTCACTGCCTCGAACACTAAGTTTCGAAACCTAACAGACAGGGCTCTGATAGGGCTCAGAAATTAGTCAAATCTTGTAACCTATTCGAACTTAGGCTGGAATGATATTGCGCGTAGACCATGACGGATCCACAGCACCGCGTAGGTTTATTATCGAATCGACTCTGACGTATTAACTTATGCTAAGAGCAATCCGTTTGATGTAAATTTTGACCCGGCTTGGAATCGGACTTGTCGACTGACCAGTAACCTTGAAAGCAAACTCTCACAGATCGATTAGAACTTAATCAGACATAGTTTTCTGTGTATGTATATGTATGTGTGTTTTCTGTCTGTCAGTCTGGCCCTCTCTCTCTTACTGCTTCTTCGTTTCGTTTTGTTTTGTGTGTTGTTTGGCGCAAATGATTCCATATTGGGCGCCAACTTCATTTATACCAAACTCGAAAGTTTTGTAGTGCAAAGCGAAATTATTGCGGTACAAAATATTGTGAGGGTGGGTGGGTATATTAGCCGGATACCACTCAGAACAAAGTCACATCAGGCTGTCGTCTTTGCCCGGTGCGCTCAGAGCAAGGCCAATAACGTTATACATTTGACTTGCAAGGGGACGTTGGTCAGATGACTCACATTTATCACCTGCTCATGACTATAATAAGAGTCGAATTTCTACTACAATTCCGCTTTTTTATAACAGAATCCTCCCGATTTTTCTTGCATAGACTCACAACGAGCATCGAAGTACAACGTCCCACATAGCATGCTATATATCTCAAAACAATTTTTATGTGTGAAGAATCTCAATCTTTGAACTTAATTAATGTTCAGAAATGACATTTATCTTACACAGGCCTACATATCCATCTTACAATGGGAATGTCACATCATGATTTTAAATTAATAAACGACGATTTTCTAAGCAATTCATGTTGAACTGTGGAATGGTTAATTTAACGCTCCACTTCCTGCTAGTGCGGGCAGCCATGCATTATATATTATCAAAGTACACGGAGGATGAACAAAGAAGTCTGTCAAGTCTTGCGTTTTCCTTATGAAGTATAACATTTGGTATTCTCATAACAATTTATGTACATCCAACCTTACCTTTGGGTGTTCTCTTGTGTGTATGTATGTGTGGGTGTGTGTATGTACCTGTGCCTATTTTGCTTATATATATATGTATAACATTCCGGACGGAAGTTGTCGCCGTCACCATATTTTTCGTAGAAAATATCGCGAAAGCTTAACACACAAAAACACTTTCATTACAGATGTAAATAGAACTTAATGTTATATAAATTGGTGATAAGAACCGTGTGGAACTTCTTTCTGTCATTTTCCTCGTGCCCCCCCCCCCGCCCCCCCCCCCACCAGGCACCTGAGGACTCTGAACAAGTGGTCTGCCTAAGAATGTGATTTACCAAAGAAATTAAATATCAACAAGTGCCTCGTGACAGAACACTTCCTGTAATATATATACACACAAGCCTTACTGAATTTGCATATAAAATTCGGGGCGGAAATTGTTACTGACGTTTAATAACTGATAAACATAAAGATAAACCAGACTGGTGGTAACTGGTGGTTACACATTGTCCTCATAAGAAATATCGTCAAGCCCGTGCTAACCTAACACTTCGTTTACTTGAAAATAAACAAGCCAAGCCTATTTTGCTTACATAACATTCCGGACGGAAGTTGTTGTCGTCACCATATTTTTCGTAGAAAATATCGAGAAAGCTTAACACACAAAAATACTTTCATTACAGATGTAAATAAAACTTAAGGTTATATAAATTGCTGATAAGAACCGTGTGGAACTTCTTCCTGTCATTAACTGATTGTCATAAAAAAAAAACTCAAATTGACACCGTTTAAAACGAGGAACTAAGCACGTATTACCGTTTGTAAGCAAAATTGCCTCTAGCTTACCCTTTTGTGAAAATGCTATTCTTTGGTGTAGATTTTGATTACGTTCAATTGCGAGCAACGACTCTCACCTTATCCCAGTTTAAGAAGTGTTGACATTTTATCAGCAAAGAAACACTTACTGATGATTCATGAAAGCTAAAAGTGGGACACAATTTCTTTCACTTATGCCTAGGGTGTCGAACCGGGTACTTATTAAAGGTACTAATTTTTCATAACTGATAATAAATACAGAGAGAATGCTTAAGGCGTTGATAGTAAAATTTCGTTAAGTATTAATATGGAATGTATTGAGAAATACAATGATTATAACGTTGTTAACGACGGTTGCTTAAAAGAAAGTCCCATTTTATTTGTTGCAAGTGTCTGAAACTTAAAATTGATTTGGTTCCTTTTTGCATGTGATTAGTATGAATGTGAAAAATGTCTTTGGACGGGATTTTCAACTAACTTTTCAGAAATTCATATTGGCGCTATTATATAGAAGATATTATTCCATGCACCGTATTTTTTTTATCAAAATGTGGTCGAATAATTGTATATAAACTTTTTCATTGGTTTAATACGATCGTTATTTTCTTGTTCTTATTGTTTCTTTAATTAAAGGTGCTATACGACATTGGGCTACGAATTCCAGATATCAAAATGTCTTCCTTTGAATATTCAGCGACAGACAGTCTACAACGGTCTGTCGGTACGTTAGAGATTTACAAAGGCCTTGCTAGCCCGGCTTACGTCTGCTTCTCAACGTCCGATCCTATTGGACGAGCGTTTAAGCTTTGTGCGACCTTACACAAAGTCGGGGACATGGAGGTGGAATTCAACAATAGTTACGTTCAGTTGGCGGACATTATGGAACAATTAGCAGCTGATTTGGTGTCATACGCCAGGACCACCGAAGAGGTCAGTAAAATTCACTGGTTATAGAATATTTGTAAGAAAAAACATAACTCATTCGAACTTTCATCAGCAGGGACGCAACCACTATTTTTTTATATTTTTTTTAAATTATTATTATTATTTTTTTTGGGGGGGGGTTGGGGTGTGCTAAAGTTTTCATGTCGGTCTGGGGAGGGGTCTAAAGGGGAGGAGAATTTCCCTCTGCGTTGAGAAATTTTAGTTACGTGAAGGATATTTAGATGCAAAATGGTGTTACCTTTTTGTAAGTTTGGAAACAATGTTGCCGAATTTTTAGCTATTCAGGCTGTACGGTATGTGCAAGTTAGATATTTACACTGTACTGTGTGTTTATGGTACACTTAATTTTATATTTCGTGTGATATTGTGTTTGTCAGTTGAAGGGGACTGGACCCCCTTGGTTTTAAAGGGGGAAATCCCTCTAGAATGTGGTAGCTCATAGTGTTCTATCCATCATTTATACCTACACATATACCTCTTAAAGAGATATTTCCGTGACAAACAGATGCAATAAAGAGATACGGTTAACCTATTTTCATTGGTTAAGCCCTCCACCCCCCCCCCCCACCCCCGCCGCGTTACTCCATGAAATGTTGATTACAGACGGTTGTATTTTTGGCCGATTTTCCAAATGTTTTATTTTTCCTATTAAAATCTTCCTGCAGGTGGAGTTAACATCAAAATGTGATACCTTTGGAATCTTTGCTTAGCTGTGAATGTTTTCGGGGTTGAGAATTACAACAAAATGGGGAATATTATTTTTCTTAGTGTACAATTGTATTAAATATTACAATGTATTATCTGTATATTTGTTTTAATCATATTGTATTTCATTGTTATTATCTTTGTATGACAGATTATGACCATTTTAACGTACAACGGAAAAGCTAAGTACGACCGATCAATGGGCCTATTTCCAACCATAAATAGAGCCATTACGTACGAGCAAAAGAAGGTACGTTATATATACATTCCGTTCGAACCCCCGCCCCCCTTCAATCCCCACGCCCCCCTTCAACTCCTCTCCCTTACGCCTTACCCGTTTCCCTCTTCCTTCCATCCACAATTGTTCACCTGTTTTTCGGTTCTCATGGGTTAGGGGTTAGGTAACCCTAACCCTAACCCCTAACCCTCATGCACCAATCCTCCTCTCTCCATTTGTCTCCTTAATCCCATCATCACCCCTTAACTTCATTACTGACTCGCGTTTTTGTTAGAATACGGCAGCCCATCGTCCCCTTCCTCCCTTTTATCCACAATGCGTATTGTTTTCTCTAATTGTTATCATCCATTGTTCATTGTTCCAATAAACCATCTGTCAATCCCATTTGTCAGTATTTAACGAAAATTATGTTAGGATCAAAAAGCCTCTCCTCTCCTCTCCTCTCCTGCTCTCCTCTCCTCTCCTCTGCTCTGCCTGCTCTGCTCTGCTCTCTTCCCCTCCCCTCCCCTCCCCTCCCCTCCCCTCTCCTCTCCTCTCCTCTCCTCTCCTCTCCTCTCCTCTCCTCTCCTCTCCTCTCCTCTCCTCTCCTCTCCTCTCCTCTCCTCTCCTCTCCTCTCCTCTCCTCTCCTCTCCTCTCCTCTCCTCTCCTCTCCTCTCCTCTCCTCTCCTCTCCTCTCCTCTCCTCTCCTCTCCTCTCCTCTCCTCTCCTCTCCTCTCCTCTCCTCTCCTCTCCTCTCCTCTCCTCTCCTCTCCTCTCCTCTCCTCTCCTCTCCTCTCCTCTCCTCTCCTCTCCTCTCCTCTCCTCTCCTCTCCTCTCCTCTCCTCTCCTCTCCTCTCCTCTCCTCTCCTCTCCTCTCCTCTCCTCTCCTCTCCTCTCCTCTCCTCTCCTCTCCTCTCCTCTCCTCTCCTCTCCTCTCCTCTCCTCTCCTCTCCTCTCCTCTCCTCTCCTCTCCTCTCCTCTCCTCTCCTCTCCTCTCCTCTCCTCTCCTCTCCTCTCCTCTCCTCTCCTCTCCTCTCCTCTCCTCTCCTCTCCTCTCCCCACCCCTTAAATTTCTAATTATGGCCACTCCTAGGAATCATTTATAGTTTTATATTATATTGATTTTCTCTGATTCCGTGGTAATATTTTGGAACACAGTTTGATAAAAGTTTCTATCGTATTTCTCATTTATTCTCTCTCCAGTTTGTTGCCCAACCAAACTGTCAACAAGCCGTACGAGCTGCCTTTTACCAGCGTCTTCTTTGGTTAAATGACAAACCGCCCCCATTGCGTTTTCTAATTCAATTTCTTATCATTTTATGTTATCCGATTTTATCGATTATATACAAACTCGGTATATCGGACTGGTGCGATAGCTTCGTTAAGATACCGTAAGTATATTGTGATTTCTAATTCAATTTCGTATTTTATTAAGTAGTATTATCGATAATCGACAAACTCGGTATATCAGACTATCCCGATAATTTAATTAAAAAATGGGTTTAATAAAGTGAATCTTATCTTATCTTAAAGTCCATTTGGTAGTGCATGGTATAATAGCTGATATATGCTTGTAATAACCGATATATTTGATTGTGTAGCAAGTCTATGTACCGGAATGTAAACGGAATTTTTAGCCTTTATATATACATATATATATATATGTCATAGAACAAGAAAAGGGGGAGTCCCCCTCCCCCCCCCCCCCGCACCCTCACAGAAAGTTTCAGGGACGAAACGGGAACGGCAAATGATGGTACACACAAGCAAAGTCATATACACTGGGAAATGTAGTCAAAATGATGGAAAGGATAGCAATATTTTCCATGTAAGCCTTCCTACAGAAACAAAGGTTTGTCAAAGGGGAGGGTCCCTTCCCCCTTAGACCTCTCCTTCAAAACGGACGACATCCAAGTTGTGTGCCCAGCCCCTAAATTCATCACAGAGGATGGAGGTCTATATATGGTGCAATGAAAAGTCACATTAATATATGGGTTATTTATAGTCAGTTCTCGACTCTAAAAAGGTGGGGACAAAAGTTTACTCCTCCTCCACCCCCCCCCCCAGCCCCCAACCCCATCATACCAGGAAATCTGGCTACTCGCCTGATCTCTGCAAACTCCTTTAAGGCTACTTTGAGGCTGCTGCTGTCGGCTCTTCAGTACAAGCGTAAATGTTCATGTTAATGTTAATCCATTGTATTATAAATTCTAATAACTTCAACTAAAACATTTTCTTTTAATTTTATAAGAAAAAAAAACAGACAATACCAGGATGGCATTCAACACCATTTGTCCTTGACAATTTGTAACTCGTTGTAAAGCAGTCACTTAAGGCCATGAAAGTCTTGTTTTTGTTCAAAGAGTTTGATAAAATGTTTCTAATGGTCTGTGTATTAGACTAAATAGTCCAGTCGCTTTAACTGTTGAACATTAGCAGTTTAAAGGGTCATTCCTCAAAAAAAAAATCAAAAGTGGTATCGAAGTATAACCTGCACTAATAAGCAGTGATTTTAGCTATTTAAAACATATCAAATCAAATTTTATTCAAAACCAGTTTTGGTTTGGGCCTAAAATCATGCTTATTAATATATATATATATATATTTTTTGTGACAGAGCGGTTCAATTCTTGATGCAATTAGGCTCTGACGTCACCTTACTCACCATGGTCCTCTGTGAAGTATTGGGTAGCTTCGGTCAACGGGAAGAAAGCTATATGTATTATGTACCAGCGTTGTATTTCTTTGCCTTCCTATATGCACTTGGTAAGCCAACATCATACTATTCGCATTTACCTTGAACATATACAGTAATCCATGTTCGTTTGGTAAAGTGAGCAGTTTTGAGCAAGCTTAAATCAAATTAAATTCACCTTCGTGAGTCACACCCATGCAAGATCGTGAATCGTCTTGCGATAAAGTTAACGCACGGTAGACCTTTGATTAACCCCAAATTATTAAATGTAAAATTCCACCTAAGTAGAATTATATTTCTAATTCAGTTAAATACCATTTATTGAAGTGATTTTACTTGAAGTCAGATATCATTAAGGTGGCTTCAAATCAGTTTACAACAGTCGTATTATATTCTAAGTGCAATCGCATTTTCATAAGTAGATTCATAATGTAAAAAATGCTTTCCATATACAAGCTGCTGATTTCCTATAATTGCAACTTTGTTTAGAAAATTTCACAAGACTACCGAATTAAACTTAAATTATCCTTTTAGCAGTTGATCAGGTTACGTCACTCTGTTAATTTATATCCCGGCAATCGTTAATTTTATTTTTATTTTATTACTGTCTAATAATTTTTCCTCGATTCCTTAAAACAAAATGGTCACCTTCTTTTATCTTATTTTTTGTAGGAATGCTATGGCGGGAAATTTTGTATATGTATCACAAAGGTTCGGCCGAGACTCTGAAGTCAACCTCGCATATTGCCAACCTCTTTATTGCGACGTTACTGGTGGTCGTGTTCGGAATTCACGTGATCACATTTCTAGTGAGTATAATATTTCATCATGTAAGAAGTATCCCCCTACCCCTACCCCCCTCCCTCCCGACCCCACCCACCACACACACACTTATCCCCTACCACACTTGACTCTATCTATCCTACTCAAAACTGTGCACACTAAAAAAAAAACTACCAACAGTAAATTCCAGTACAATATGACACTTGACGGGTATTTAAGCATGTTAAATTTATGTAGATAATCTAACACGTATGGTTTTTTTTTAAATAAAACTTATATTTAAGGGGGCCTCATGAAGATTAGGCTCGGCTAACAGAGGTACCCTCTCAAAAGTAACTTGAAAAAAATCAAACACATTGCTAAGTTGCAATTATTTGAGGTTGGCAGTTAAAGCCGTTTCTTTTAAGTCTCAACATTGTAATTGATCATAATTTGACTATATCACGCATATTTTGGTAGGAAATATTGCTTACCATTAACAACACAATTATGAAACCCGAATAAACTACGAAATCTCAACATGGATGTAAACAACCCGCTGATTCAGGAAAGGTTGGGCATAGATTAAAAGATGACGTCATAGCAACGTTAATTACGATATTGTTATTGAGTATAGCCACAATTTTCACGGAAAAGTGAGTATATAAAACCTATTACGTCTTTGCCGTAATAAGCCAGTGGGTGTAATGGTTACAGCTACACGTGCAAAAAAACCGAAGTCATGTGTTGGAGATTCACAGAGAAACACGACTATACACCTATAGTTATCATATACTGAAAATATGAGATTAAAATCATTTGGATGTCGCAAGGCTTCCATTACGACAGCTAATCGGATGAGAAATCAAGCAAATCTGTCCTTGGTTTTACAACTTAGAAAAAAATACAAAACTGCTCTCCTGAGTATAACACAACACTTGTATAGCTGCCCAAAATAGAACTCCAGAGACAGGGAAGGAGAGAGAGATAAAGAGCAAAAATGAAAATAAAAATATAAAGGAGCGAACGCACTTCACAAAGACAAAGCAATAAATCTAGACAAGCTCAACCAAAAAGTCCTGAATAAGATGGAATTTCTTCAATTTTGGATTTCAAATCTTTAAACAATAAAAGTCGAAATTTGAATAGATAAAAGGTAGTGAAATTCCAAACTGATTTAGGCCAGTTTTAATGAAAGAACGATCGCCGATAGGATTGCTGTCGAGTTGTGGGAAATGCCCAAGGAGATTTTTATTAGAACTATCTAGAACTGTCTTGTCCTCGACAGGTTGATGGGGTTGGAAGAGTTCATCGATATTAGGAGGGGAGCTCTTAATATAAAGGGCGCTAAACGTTAATAAGTAATACCTTCAAGATAACTCTCTCCGCTCTGCTTCACTAGGCAGCCAGATACACTGATTGGTCATGAGGGATGATAATATTGGAATCTTTAGATTCTCTTGTAATTCAGCTAGCTAGCAGCCTGAATTCTTAAATGCACTGTTTAATTGCATTGATGTAGTTTTATGGCAACCCACAACGTAAAAACTCGTATGGAACTATGGTATCCCAAGAGTATGCTTGCGTGTGTGTGTGTGTTTGTAAGTCTTTGTGCACTTGCTTTTGTATTCTGACCGAGGACTTGAACAAAAGAATTCCAGGTCCTCGGATGTGATTTCCAAATAATCACCACGTCCTCGAAAGAAGTCTATTGTTATTGGGTAGCCTTTTGTTAAGGTTAGGGTACGTGGATTTTAATAATGGATATACCGTACCGCGTAGTGCACATGCGCATTACTTGATTGTACTCTTTAAAGATGGAACTTTTTGTACCATTTATTAGTCCATTTTTATCTTTCTTTCTTTTAGTTTTGTCCTCCTGTTTGATGTTGTATTGTGTCTGTTTGGGCTAGATTGATTTGTGTTTCCTTCTCCTTATATTGATTGTAGGGATGGGTGTTGTGGGGATGAGGCGAGGAGTTGATGGTATGGGTGGGATGGGGTGGGGTGGGGTGGGGTGGGGTGAAGATAAAGTTAACTAGATGATCTCTTGTTGCGGTTAAACAATGTTGAAACATTTATCATTCGTGTCACCTACTCAATTATTTAAAAAACAATTACAATACCAAATTTTCCTCTGGGATATTATTTCTTAATTCTGAATATGAATATATCATGTAAAATATAAAGTATAGGCTACACTGTAGCTACACTGTAGCTACACTGCAGTAGGGAAGCTTTCCTAGCTGCTTTAATCGTATAAGTCAGAAGAGATAGGGGAAAAAAAAACAAGAATAGAAAAGCATAATAACTGTTAAAAGTATAAGTCACCTGATATTGTTAAACTAAGGTATAGATTAATGACGCAATTTAAGACTGTGGTGCTACCCATGTGTATTATAAATCAATTTCCTTTATTTTTATTCTTTTTTCATTTTCTTTTTCTTTTGAAATTGCTAACATGTACGGTATATATTAAGCAAGAGGATATTTTCTCACACTGTCTCCCAGTTTTCGAGTTAAACTTAATTGATGATCAAAGTGATGTGGCGTCTCACGAGAAACGCACGGAATTTGTTACTATAGAAGATTCAAATATATATATATGAATATATTTTACCCGAAAAACGATATGGGAAGCATCTAACGATGACTCTAAGTAGACTTGTCTTTATTTATGGCAATTGTATCGTCATCGTCCAAAGGAAAAATTAAAAATTAAATGTCATCCACGCCGAAAAAGAATAAAAGCGCTTAGAAAACTAAAACTCATATTCAGGCGCTGATCCCGGGGGTGAGTGGCGAGCGAGTGGCGTGAACCCCGCCCCCTGCGTCTCTTCAACCTCACCCAAACTAAACAATACGTTTCTTAATAGCAGTACATTTGTCTGTAGACATAATTTTGGGCCTATACTTAATATATAAAATATGCCAAAGAATATCACCATTCAGAGGTCTAAAATTGTAGTTTTTGTCGGAGGAGGACCCTTATCAGATCCCCCAACGACCCAAGGGACACAACCCTCCTTTGTAAACACCTAGATTCATCCCCACCCCCCCCCCCACCCCACCCCTCCTTCCCCACTCCCTGATTATCTCGATTTCGTACACAACAAGGAGTGATTTGCTTATGTTTCTGTTCATTTTATTAATCAAAATTTATTTATTTATGACATATTTGACAGTTTTATCATCCTGAAGAACCTGAAAGCACTGCAGATCCACCGCTTACAGTCCCGAAAGCTGCAGAACCGACCGCCACGCCTATAGATTTCGTTGAGAATTTACATCCCTCACTGAACACTACACTTATTCAAGGTTTCGTCTATGACGTTTACGGCGAAGTCAAGAGAGAATTAGAGAAGGCTAAAATTGAGCTTGATGAACATACGTCCAGACACGTACAGAATTTGATTTTTGATTTCATCAAACCGACTTTTGTACAACAAGGAATCTTACAACCAGATTTTACACAGAAAGTCCATTCAACTGTCATCAGTCGCGGAGAGCTACTCAAGTTCAAATGGTTTTCCTCTATGCTCATTTCTCGCGCTTTCATGGCAATGGCTGCCGTTATTTCGTTCACTAGAATTCAGCCATATTTGGTTTCGAACGACGACGTTGGGCCGCTACAGATTTCTCTCAAGAGCATGTTGCTTACTACAAGTCGTTTTGGGTTTGTCGTGATCACGGTTCTGATAGCCTTTGCATGTGGCTTGACTTTCATCTACGGGGATACATACACCAATTCCAAATACAAAAACGAATGCAAAAACGCAGCTGGATTGAAAAGAGGAGGATCCTGCTCGGATGAAAATTATTTTGAAAGGTAATTTCTGACTTTAATATCTTTATCGAATTTATTAAAAAAGTTTCGAATTTATATTCGGGAAGTATTCGAGCCCGGCCCGTAGCCAGACCCGGTACAGAGGACCGGGCCGCTTCTCGCAAACTAATGTCCCTTAAATTGTTTCTACCCATCCTTAACTTGGTGCCGCTCTTTTCCTAAAACTGTTGCCGCCCTTCCTTAAATTGTTGCCGCCCTTCTTTAAATTGTTTTTTTGCTGCCCCTCCTTAAATTGTTGCTGCCCCTCTTTAAATTGTTTCTGTCTCGAGTCCTTCAATTGTTGCTGTAAATTGTTGCTGACCTGCCCTCCTTAACTTGTTGCTGCCTGTGACTAAATTATTGATGCCCCCTCCTTAAATTGTTGCTTCCTGCCCTTAAATGGTTGCTGCCCTGCCCTCCTTAAATTGTTGCTATACCCATCCTTAAATTGTTGCTGCCAAATTGTTGCTGCTCCTTCTTAAATTGACGCTGCCTATCCTTAAATTGTTGTTGCCCTCCTTAAATTGTTGCTGCCTGTCCTTAAATTGTTGCTGCCCTCCTTAAATTGTCTATGCCCTCCATCTCAGAATTCCTGACTCCGGCCTGTTCCGAGCAATATACTTTATATCTTATAGATCCAGGATTATTAATTCTACCTTTACTGTTAATACAAGTGTTTTAAAAAGTGACATGAAAGTACAATTTAATTGAAACAAAACTGTCCCAACTGGGTGCAGCACGCTATGCCTGGGCAAGAATGTTAACAGTTTCGGCATTCATTGTCGAATAGTTCCGAACAGGTACGAAAGCCTTCCTCATACAGAGGACACGTATAGAGTTTGTGCATTGTGCCCCCTGCAGCAACCGTTTGAAATTGTGCACACTTTGGTATATGTGGGTGTTTCCCCAAATTCCCAGTATATTTGGTAATGTCGTATGTGAAAGATCTTGGCCTTGTACAAGAAGAGACTTGTCGTCGTACTTTAACTGTGTTTCCTTCTTCTTCTTCTTCTTGTTCCAGTATAATTCAGTCCATATTTTCGCTTTACTGGTCTCTGTTCGGTTTGATGCCTCGAGAGGCAGTACAATCTAATACCATCCCAAGAGTTCTGGAGTCTGCTGGTACATTACTCTACGCATCATTCTATATCTTCACCGTGGTCGTACTATTGAACGCTCTCATTGCTGTTATGAGCAACGTTTATAACCAAGTTGAGGTTGGTATTTTAAAATCTGCATCTATAAATACAGCGCCTTATTTGTGTTGACGTAGCTACTAGGAGTATATAGGTGTTTGCCCCCTTCTCCTCTCCAACACCAGTGTACAGTCTATCGATGTATAACCCATGCACCCTTAACTACATATACCATCCTGGAAACGTTGTTATTAGGAACCCCCCCACCTCTCACCCCTATACCCCCCCCCCCCCACAAACACACACATACATGTTGTTATTACATTTGTGTTGCTCCTGCAAAGAAATCTGTAAATTGACATCTGGAAGAGAAAACATGCAAAAATAATCAATTAAGACAAATATTAGTTATCATTAGTTGGTATGAATGAATAAAGATATGGCTTAAGTCTTTTGCATCTCTTGTATAGGCCTATTTTGAATTTCCAAAAAAAATTGTGAGTGGTTGCGTCGGAAGCTCGCGTGTCGATCCAGTGAGACAGCTAGGCATAGGTCACTAGGCGATCTTTTTCAACTCTTCATGTTTCCTTAATATTAAAAATTAATCAATACGCTATTTATTCTTTATCCATGCTTTCGGTGGGGTCTCTAAATAATTTTTTCCCGGACTCCCGAAATTGATCTTGTCCCGGGGAATGGGGGAGGGTGGAGGGTGGAGGGTGGAGGGTGGAGGGGACATTTTTTTAGTGTATAGGTGTAAAATTACCATTCGACACGAATAGAGAACGGTCTATTTCACCCTTTAAATGTGTTAGCTAACGTTATAGTAAAACGGTAACTATAAAGAAATTGTATATCATTGAAAATAATTCAACATAGCAACAAGCTATATATAACATTTACATTGTGTTTTATTACAGGAAAACGCAGACAGTGAATGGAAATTTAATCGCACGTCATTGTGGATGACCTTCCTGGATGAAACTTTCCACGTTCCCCCGCCTTTTAATCTCCTTCCACGCATGCGTAGTGTTGGCCTCTGCATTAGGGAAAAGACCTCATGTATACGTCCCAGTCGTAACGTGTTGCCAACGAACCTCTGCCGATGCTGTAAGACGCGGAAGAAATCACGTTGCATTCGAGTGCCCTTAGCCGACGAAGTGGTAAGGCTTTTCGTTTTATGACGACCTTAAAAAGAATGTATACCCTGCAGTAGCAGACCATATAAAAAACTTATCACAAAACAGACACATATTCCATCGAGTTATGTTGAAAACCACAGTTCAATATCTTATCCCTATTATAACTCGAGAAGTGTTTGATTCATATATGTAACCTACTTTGATTGGTTAAATCCTCTCATATATGCCACAGTACGTGGATCATGGTAGATACCGATAATGTGACGTCATCATGACGTATTTCTTTCACAAGTTTTACTTTCCTATTACTTTCCTATTACTTTCCTAGTCCTTCTCGTTGGTTTTATAGGCCTATCTTGAAATGTAATATATTCGGAATGTTTGCTTTGCTGTCAATGTTCTCTGTTGTTAGAATGCCCCCCCCCCCACAAAGTTGACAATGACTTGAAATTGACGATAACACCCCCCCCCCGCGCCCCCACCCTACCTCCCCTATCCCCCTCGTCCTCCACAACCATCCTCCCTTTCTCAATTGGTCCGTTACTTTCATATGCAGAGGCGTGTGGTCTTGACATTAATACATAGGTTATAATAACATCAGACCGGTATACTCCGTCCTAATCCAACCACAAAAAAACAAACACTGTTGTATATTGTTTGTAAGTTCTTTATCTTTCTTTCATTTCATGTGCGTGTCATGTTGTTGTTATTCCTTTTTTTCTTCTTTTTTGTCCCTCTTTTTTTGCTGTTTTTTTTTATTTATTTTTTATTTTTTGGCTTCTTCTTCGTCTGTTACCTTTGAAAATAAAATATATGATATCTCTTTTCTTATTCACACAATCAAGGGCCGCGGAACCGGGGGGCACAGGGGGCACGTGCCCCACCCCCCACTTTTCCTCAGGTTAAAAATTTGCCATTTTTCTTCATAAAAATTGAGGTGTCTCAAGTTAGCAAGAGGCCAGGGAACTAGAATGAACACTCGGGAAGGGCCGTTACCGGCCATCTGAGGGGTTTGTAAAACCAAAAATTTTCTTGTCGCTCCGCGCCAACCGGCGCTCCGCTCAGATAGTCGTGCATACAACTTTGCAAATCCTGGCTACGCCCCTGACTTTTGATGAATTTCTGTGGGTCAAACTCAAAGCTATTTCGAATGGAAAAAATTGTTAAGATATTAACAAGAAATAAACTCTAATTCGGAAGATTCCTACATTAGCAACTAGCATGATTTCACCTCATTCTGTCTCAAAAGGAAACTTGTTCCTTGTTTCCCAATTTGCACATTGGATATTGCAGTGCTAGTATGCATATTTTCCTTGAGGGGGGGGGGGTGTTGATGGAGTGATGTGTATACGCAAATAAGATAATACAATAAGAGTTATAAAGGGTACTAAATATAAGGCTGCATCAGTCTAATCGAATTCCTGCAAAGTGCCCTTTGATGTCGGTGCCCCCCCCCCCCCCAGATTAAAAGTGCTTCCGCCGCCCTTGCACACAATAATATCATTAATGTAGTGATATTTTAATGTCAAGGGACATACAATACCGCTTACAGATCTCCTTTTCAGATGTGGGAATGATCATTCAACTGTTAAAGAAAGTTGTCTACAAACAGACTTGGCTAATGGAGCATTTATACTTGATGAGAAAAAAATATATTTATATTTTCATAGGCTTCTCTGTAACATTCATGACAAACATTAACTAAGAGTACGCTTTCTTTTTCTCAAATCTATCTTGATCTTTCTTCACTATACATTGAATCAGAAACAATATTTCATAGTATGTTTGTATTATCTGTCACAAAGTAAAATCCTCCCGGGATGGCGAGTGGTGAAAACCCCGTGACTTCAGATACAAGGAACTTTAGGATTTTTCCGTTAATTAGGTAGAAAACTGCTGACCACTAAAATAATACGCCAAATAAGGGTTAATATAACGTCTTAACTCCTCTGGAGGGTTTGCCGGAAGTGCCCGAACCTTAAACCACGTTACTAATACTAGCTCTAAACAGTAAGAAACGCTCGTTCAGGAATGAAGTATGGCGAGTACCCATTGAATTTGCATTCTAAGTATGTTTGCCACATGCAAGCTATATGTTTAACTAATTATACAACCCACAATCAGGGGCGTCAATCCGTTTTGAAACGTGGGGGGGACGTAATCGATATGAGTAATCAGGCCGTAAGTACTATCTAAGCGGAGCGCCACCATCGGTTGGCGCGCAGCGTACAAGAAAATTTTTCTTCTGGCAGACCCCTCAGATTGCAGGAAACGGCACTTCCCGTGCATTATGGCAGTAAGCAACACCCCTAAAATTGATAAAAATTTCCGGCAATTTTTTATTTTGGGAAATATTTTCGAAGGAAGTGATCGCCATATATTCCTCAGTTTACCTATTCCTCGTCTCCCAGAAGCGCCAAAACCTTTGATTCCGAGGACGTTCAAGCAATAGGTGTGTGTACTTAATCTGTATTCAAAAAACCATAATGTCAATACAGTCCAGTTGATGATAATAGACCAACCTGACAGCATCATTAGTGCAGATAAATTCTAAGCAGCTAGCTCGTTTTTGGTGATGATGCAAAATAGATTGATTTTTTTTCTTGAGACATCTCACGGGCCGCAAAAAAGTCACTGGCGGGCCACATGTGGCCCGCAGGTTGCCAACCCCTGGTCTATAGGAACGATGTCCCAAAATTTCCCCGGACATATAGGCGAAGGAAGCTATCCGCCGCGACTGCATGTGAGTTTCTCGAAATTCCGTCCTGGGAGTCATACCACAAAATGGTGCATTTCCTCATACGCCATTATTTATCATTTAAATAACTAACTAATAAGGCATAGCCCAGATCCAGTTCGTACAGCGAGCTTAGTGCAAATTTGACCAAAAGACGTCAAACGCCAGCATGTTAAACCAGGTTGCTAGGTCTACGAGAATACATTTATATGAAATTTGAAAACAAAGATAGCAAGACAAACCACTTTTATTATGTTTTCAGGACCCCACACATGCGCATGTATCGTCAAACTTAGACTAGGTCCCATGTGAGTGGTGGCTAAAGTGATGAAGGCATGAAAATAAATCAGTGGTTGTTCGTTGGAGTCCTCAAGCAAGTTACCTTGGTTGCTAGGTGGATCTGCATCTGGTTATCCGATGAATTCTGGTCGGAGCGTACTATGTAACCACCATGTACCCAGGGACGTAGCTAAGGCCTGATGATTGGGGAGGGGGGGGGTGTAGTGGCTGAAAGTCGGTTTTGAAGCCAGAAAATTCTGACTGCTGCTTTGTACCCCCCCACTCTCGCGCTACTCGTCAACGATACGGTCAGTGTCAGTCAGAAAACCCAATCTTTCGCGACTGCACTGTTGCGATACATTTGTACCCACTGGCACTCATTTCACAAACTTATTGGCCCACCCCCCCCCACCCCAACCAAATATTTTAGTGACATCTGGGTAATATGCTGATAGATTTTGGGCACCTACTGAAAGAAAGATAATTTGCAATGTGTTTTTCAGTGGTTAAACTGATAATATTATTACCCAACAATTCTCACCATTACGGAAGGGTAATAAGACGGAAAATGATTGTATGCTATTTGCATGCGATGTAAATACCGATGCATGCCTGTGTGATATGCACATTATCATGTGGAATGCGCGCGTAGCGCGAGAAAAATTTTGGTTATATTTTTCGGGCAAGTCGTTACAAACCCCCCCCCCCCCCTCCCCACAAATCGAATTGGGCCCCTACGCCTTTTTGTAGTATTCAAAATCATACGAAGTTTTGTACGGTGGAGTATAAGAATCGCGAGATACAATTTCCCAAAGTAGCAAGGAAAACGTGGTAAATATGACAGGTTAAAGGTCAATTTTGACCGAAATTTAAAAATATAAATAGGTCATGCACAATAACAGGGATAAATGAATAGGCCTAGATAAACAAGAGTGCGACAGTCGGAAATTCCGACTGTCGCACTCCAATTTTCCAACTAGCGTCAGTTTTACCAAGTTTGGGGGTGAGACACCCACACAACCCCTCAAACGACGTCCCTGCGCGGTGAATATGGAACACGATCACATGGTTCAGCCTCTGTAGAGTCATGGGGCTCCGTAGTCTTGTCTTCAAACGCCTCAAAACTAAAAGATCTCTCGGAGGAGACGAGGAGGACCACAAGAGAGCTTCGACTTCACCAAACATAGCCCGTACCGCTGGATTCATCGACTTGAATATTTGTCTATACCTTTCAACCGACGACGAATGGAACTGGCCTCGAAAGAAAGGCAGACTAAGCTTAAGATTGTTGGAGAGCTCAGGGTACCAACTCATGAGATCTGGGTGGAATTCTCCATTCAGCAACATGAGTGATATTCGAGGATATGAATCCTAAGATGTGTAAGCCGTAACCAAAGAGAGCCACGACACTACTCTTTTTCCAAATGTGTGGGGGGGGACATTTGATATTGTTTTCCCCATCCATCGAAATGTGGGGGGGACGTGTCCCCCCGTCCCCCCCCCCTGGATTGACGCCCATGCCCACA